>NC_090322.1:140454851-140757173 GCF_040869045.1 Eurosta solidaginis
TTTTGGTGAGTGCATAAATGCAAACGCAACGCAACTCATAGTACGTTTGTCATGCGAAGAGCCCTTCTATGACCATTTTAGTTGAAGTATTTTGGCATAAGGACGCAGGATATATGTATGTAAGTATGTGGTGCACGGCTACTGCGTCACACAACAAACAAATGCAGCATTAGGCATGGAATTAATCATGAGGTGCAACGGGTATGCACTAGAAACGAAGAAAATAAAAACAGTAACAAATACTCGGGCAAGACCAAGCGGCAGAGGCAATATTGACGATGACAATTGAATACGACATCGAAAACTTTGACAAAATGCAATGGCCGTTATATTGGCAGTTGAAAATTTTTTTTCTTTCTTTTTACTCTTTTTTTCGTAAACAGTCGTACTTGAATATTTGTATGCGAGTAGTTATTGTAGTTTTTATTCGCTTTTTTCTTTATGTTTGTTTGCTCGTACAATGGATTTTGTATGTGGCTTGTAGTTTTTCGGCGGATATCCTTCCGTTCTACCTTCCTTTCCATCATAATAAAAGTAAATGTGTATTTTGTTGCGGTTTTCTGCTTTCCTCATACATGTTTGTGGTTTAATAAGTTGGTGTTTTTGTAGTTTTTATTTTGAACTTTATTTGTACACATATAAAAATATGTGCCAAATGCAATTCGCAATAAAAAACAGATGATCTGTGACTATGAATTTATTTATTAAATTTAAAACAGGAATCTTAACTATGCACTATGCGAGGAACTAAAATTTTTAGAGTTGTGAAGCCTTTTCTCTCGGGAGTGGGATTCGAACCCTGCACTACTACGATGGTTGAAGTGTTATAAACGCATTCAACTACGTCATGCCTTAGTTGTTGTAAAGCTTATCCCAATCAAAGTTATGCGTTGGTAAGGCGGTTTCAGAGAAACTTGTTGTTGTTGCTTTGTTCTATTTATAGAACAACAACGAAACAGGTGTTTCCTTTTGTTTGGCAAATACACCAAACATAAAAAATCCGCTTGAAGCAAGGGACGTTCTTCAGTAGACGCATAGGACCTAAAAAGTTTAACATCATCAGCAAATTAAAATTTTGGAATATTTTATTGTGGTACAGATATCATTAATAATAATATTCTAAGAGAACGGAGTTATTTTATAGCGTAGATTCTGGATTTGGGCGTATTTGAATTTTGTTGTTTAACAAGCTTCTTGCAATACTACCGACTCATTCAGTCTATGTGAGGACCTCGCGGAACGGCCAGTTTAAGCTAACCCAATCTAAGCCGATAGATAAAATGTATACTGTGTCCCCCGACAGACAAAGAGCGGATGAGGTGAAAGGGATGTCAAAAGGTAAAAAGGAAGAGCAAAGAGGCAGGTAAGGCAGAGAGGGTGAGAGGGAAAGAGAGAAAACAATAGGGAGAGTAAGATATAAGCCAAACTTACCGCAAAACATGGTCTGCGTGTTCGCTGGTATGCACCATAAGTTCTAATGGTAATTTTTATACCTTAAAGAGCTTAAAATGGTGTGGAAACGTTTATCCTAAGGTCGAAAATTGTAAGTCCTAAAAGCAGTAGAGATAAACCCACCAATAAGTTCACCGTAACAGCCGATTATGCGTTTGACTAAACCAAGCGGTTCGGACCGCTCCCATAAAACGGATGTTCAAATAAGAGGGGTTTCGTCATTTATGGCTCCATTAAACAGCTACTAACTTAAAATGTACCCAAATCATCCCGATCATATATAGCACACATATATTTGTCTGAAAAATTCGTCAATATTGGTGGTATATATAATTTCAGTACAACTGATTGTTCAGATAAGAGGTTCAACGTCGCAGCTATCTCATGTAGACAGCAAGAGCCACGTAACTTTGTGTGAGGATCACCGATCAATTATTTATTTCAGATTTATGGAACATTTTGATTGAATCTATTCTCTATTTATTAAATGTATCTTATACGTCGGATTACTCAAATAAAACGTATTTTGGAAATTTACTCAGACTTTCGTTCAGCTCCTTTCATGAAAGGCCTTCGTCTCAGTCTCGCCCTCACCATTTGCAAACTTTCAATGTACGAAAATCTGAAACGGTCTAAAGTACAAACATACATATTTAGGTATTTATGTACGTATGTAAGCACAATATCAAAATGTTTAGGGTGTTTTTCTTTTGCTTACAGTTTTTGCTTTAGCCTCTCCAAATTATTTTATTTCATATCCCATGCGGCATCCCTCACTAGGGTAGGCACCTTGTCGTTGGTGTGAGGGCTTAGCCGAACTCCATAGCGCCCGACTATGAGGCGGAGCTGTTTAGGACTGACATCTACGCCGTTTCGCCTCATAGGAGGGCGGCGGGATGTCGGTGACCAAGAACTGCCAACCCCCTAATCCAGGGTGTTATGCGGACCGTGCCTATTGGACGATTTGCAGCCAGGGGATAAATTCGGCTGTATTCGAACGGATCCTTCCCGATACCGGGACATCTCGGGAAGTATTTATGGCCTTACCGCAGTAAGGGGCGCTGCTGTGGCGGACGCTTCTTTCCCCGTATATAATACTGGACCGCTGAGCCCGCCTTGTCGGGCAGGTGGTCGTACGACCAAGATGAACAACTCATTACCTGAATGTAATAAGGAGGATGTAAAGAGGAGGACTGAGTCGCAATCCAAGGACGACAAATACGAATTAAGCGATGCGTCGGACTCGGGGAGCGAGAGTAGTGCTGATTCAATGAACTCCGTGTTGGAGAAGCACACAAATGAAAACGGAGTAGAAGAGTGGAGAAGGGTACGGAGCAGAGGAAGTAAAAGAGCTCTCTCGCAGTACCGTGCAGCACTAAGAATTGTACAACGCTTGGGAGCAGTGGTCGACCCAACAGAAGTGGAGATCGAGCGCTTGGAATGGGCCCATGAAGCGGTAGAAGTAGGTCGAAGGCAGTTCAAAAGGTTTGCTGCGAGAAACCCTCGGTTCTGCAACCGGTACGAGGAGGAAGAAGCGTCGAATGGCAGAATGAAGAGGCAACGTTCGGCAGAAGGCGACAAGCCTCCTTTCAAGAGGCAGAAAGGACCCAGTCCTAGAGCCGCGAGGCAGGGCAGTCGCATAGACAAGACAATTAGGCCCAAAGCTGTAAGACAGATGGGTTCCAATAGGGAGGTAGCAACTACCTCGAAAGCTGCCAGTCAGAGGGAAGTTCCAACTACGGAAGTAGGAGATAAGCCAAAGGGAGATAATGCTAAGACTCCGGCTTTCTCGGAGGTTCCAAAGGGAGATAACACTAAGACTCCTGCTTTTCCCGATTAGATGAGTGATGTGGCAAAGCAGTCACTGACTGTGGCGCTGGTTGATCGTAGCAGTCCGTTCGGACAAATGACTACTGAAACTGTGGAGATCTGTGGAAAGGGAGCTTATTAGCTTAATGCTTAAGATGATGCGGGAACAACCAAGTAAGCCCCTTCCAACCTTTGATTCGGGGGGATGGTATAATGGTGTGAAGATGATAGCGTGCGACAACATCGCGCGCTTGCGGTGGCTGGAGGAAGTCGTTCCAAACCTCCAAAGGCAAGGCACGAACGCGCGGTTTGAGGTGGTGGATAAAGCGCAAATCCCCACGGTACCAAAAGTTAAGGTATGGATACCATGCGTGATGAAGTCGGAGGATACACTGCGACTTCTGCAGAAACAGAATCCGAACATACCGACACAGGATTGGAAGGTACTTACTGTATCTCGGCCTACCGAGGATGGCCAGTTCTACATCTTCCATATAAACAAGCAGGCGGAGGATATTTTGTACACGCAGTTTGGCAAAATGTCCTTTGGCACTGACAAAATTTACATGCGACTCAGGAAAAGAAGTCCCGAGGATAAAAATCCTAACACGCTGGAAGTGGGCGAAGTCGAAAAGGACCTCAGAAGCCTAAGGAAAAAAAGACAGGTGGAGGTCCCCGACGTCACCACCAACGTGCTAGAAGAGGACCAACCGCTAAATGGTGCTGTGACTCGCACAGAGGAACACACGGCACAACATTCACGAGGGGCTGAAGGGGGCCTCGAATACTCTAAACCAAAAGGGCAAGAGGAGGACGACGACGTCAAGACGAAGGTGCTGGAGGGGGACAAACAGCCCAATGGTGCTGCGAGTCCTACAGATAAACCTCCAACACAGTAAAGTGGCGTCGAGCGAACTCCTCCTAACCCTTGAGGAGGGTTCGTTTGACGTGGCGCTGATCCAGGAGCCGTGGCTCTCATCGGGAGGAAAGGTTTCTGGACTTAGCGCGCGCGGGTTTGGCGTTTACTACGCACAAACGGAAGGACGGGTGCGAGCTGTAGTAATGGTAAGGAAACAGCTGCATTCATATATGCTGCCTAATTACACGAGGATCTCGTAGCGGTGGCCCTTGAGCAAAAGAATAAGCAGGCATTTATCCTGGCGTCCTGCTACATGGCCCATGCTGCGGAGGTTCCACCGATGGAGTGCAAAAGGCTAGTACAGGAGGAAGGGCGCAAAGGGCGGTTGGTCATAGGCGCAGATGCAAATGCGCACCACAATGCGTGGGGAGGAGCAGATACGAACGAGAGAGGCGAATCTCTATTTTGTTACATCCTGCAAACCAATTTGCAGATAGCCAACAGGGGAAATGTTCCTACATACATTGGTCCAACATCCAGCAATGTTCTGGATATTACATTGAGCTCCGAGCGTGATATATCAAGGTATGATTGGATGGTTCTCGATAGACCATCCTTCTCCGATCATGCGTATATAAGCTTCAGCATCCCACTAAAGAGGGTAGAGAAGGGAGGAACCTTTAGAAACCCTAGGGCAACGAATTGGACTAAATTCCAGAAACATGTAGAAACGAAACTGGGACAACCCAAAGAGGTTGCTAATGTAGAGGAACTGGAGGAGTCGAATAAATTCCTAACAAGGACGCTTATGACTGCGTATAACAAAGCTTGCCCTCTAAGAAGATTCAGAGGAAAAGCAAAGCCGCCATCGTGGAGCAATGAGCTGAGTCTTCTAAGAAGACAGGTAAAAGAAATGTTTAAACTCGCAAAGACCGCGGAAAGCGAAGCGTGTCGGGACGAGTACAGGGATCTACTGAGGATCTACAAGCGTGAAATTACCAGGGCGAAGAGAAACTCATGGAAAAGTTTCTGTACGGACATAGAGTGCTCCAGTGAAACAGCACGGTTGAAAAAAGTCCTAGCAAAGGGAAACATAGTCCAGGGACTAATAAAGAAAGAGAACGGGGAATGGTCACGTGATAGTGAGGAATCCCTTGAGGTGCTTCTCGATACACATTTCCCATCGGGAGACGGTTTAGAAGAACCAGCAGACATCACTCACACTTCGATCACGGAGCTAGTGGTGCCGGGCTTGGTGACCGATACCAAGATCGAGTGGGCAGTGAAGACGTTTTCTAAGTTTAAATCGCCGGGCCCAGATGGTATATTCCCGGCCATGCTACAAGTCTCAAGTAGGGCGGTCGTGGAATGGCTTAAAATAATATTCGATGGGTGCGTAAGACTGAATCATGTGCCGCACTCTTGGAGAACTGCTCGTGTAACTTTTCTACCAAAGGCGGGGAAGATCGGTCACGTGTATCCCAAAGACTATAGACCCATTAGTTTAACATCATTTCTGCTCAAAACCTTTGAGAGGCTGATAGATGTGTACATAAAGTCCAACGTGGATGAAAAGCGGCTCTCCACAACACAGCATGCGTACACCAAAGGCAAGTCGGTAGACACCGCATTGCATAGGGTGGTAATAAGCATAGAGAAATCCCTGGAATATAAGGAGTATGCTCTAGGAGTCTTCTTGGACATTGCCGGGGCTTTCAATAATGTTGCAAAATGGGCGATTATGGATGGTCTTAATTACATTAAAGTACATCCTGCCTTAATCAGATGGATCGGCTGCATGTTAAATTGCAGAAAGATTACATCACAATGGGGATTGTACGAGGCCACGAAATCAGTGGACAGGGGCACGCCGCAGGGAGGGGTGCTATCACCTCTGCTGTGGACACTGGTCATCAACCAACTGCTCAGGCAATTCGATGAGGGACCCGTAAAACTTACGGCTTACGCAGATGACGTTGCAATTGTCATAAGTGGAAAATGCCTTCCAACGATTAGTTCTTTGATGGATCGGGCGCTTCGGGATATTCATACCTGGGCATCTAATGTCGGGCTGAAAGTCAATGCGGAGAAGACGGATATGGTCTTGTTTACAAAGAGGTACAAGGTCCCAAATTGGACCAGGCCTAAGTTAGGAGCGGTGACCTTACAGGAGAAACCTTGCACAAAATATCTAGGAATCATCCTATACAGTAAGCTGGCATGGAAGCTCAACGTGGAGGAGAGGGTCAAGAAGGCCTCAACGGCACTCTATGCATGTAAAAGAATGCTGGGGTGTACGTGGGGCCTATCGCCCTCTCTTTCTCATTGGGTTTTTACAGCGATTGTAAGCCCTATTCTATACTATGGAGTTCTTGTTTGGTGGAAAGCCACACAAGAAACAACATACCTCAAAAAATTAGAGGGGGTATGCAGACTATCGATGCTTTGCATTACGGGAGCCCTGAAAACAACCCCGACGGCTGCACTCTATGCCATTCTGCACACTCCACCTGTAGACCTGGTAGCAAAGAACAAAGCGTTAACGACCGCAACCAGGCTCGATGCTTCGGGGCAGCTTGAGCGCCGACCATATGGCCATAGTAGTATAGCGTCCTCAGTCACAAGACGAACAGACTACATGATTCCCTACCTGCACTTTGAGGGAGATCTTAAGGCCACAATAGAGGTGGACGGTTGGCGCAAGGGTGCGCAAATGGCGGACGAGGCGATACATGTGTACACCGATGGTTCCAAAATAGTGGAAGGAGTAGGGTCTGCGGTATACTGCGCTGATCTGGAATTAAGCAGATCCTACAGGCTGCCGGATTACTGTAGCGTTTTCCAAGCGGAAATATTAGCCGTAACCAAAGCAGTAGAAACCCTGGAAGAGAATAGCTTAAGCTGCAACCGTGTTAATTTTTATATTGACAGTCAAGCAGCAATTAAGGCAATAATCTCGCATAGCACAGCATCTAAATGCGTGTTAGAGTGTAAGCAGTCTCTGGAGAGAATCGGGACAGGGAGAAGCATACATCTATATTGGGTCCCAGGGCATATGGGAATAGATGGGAATGAAAAAGCGGACGAATTAGCTAAAAAGGGCGCATCCCTTGAAGCTTGCTCCGTAGACGTCCCAATTAGATTGGGCGAGATTAAGCGAAGGCGAGAGGTGCACATGATCGACCAAGCAGAAAAGGCGTGGGTTCAAGCGCGGGGCTGTAAAGTGTCGAAGATTATGTGTAGGTCTTACAACCTTAGACTAACACAGTTGCTTCTATCATTAAAAAGAGAGGACTGTAGACTCATAACGGGTATTCTGACTGGACACTGCCTTCTGGCGTCACATGCCTTTAAGTTAGGCTTGGTCAGTGATAGCAGGTGTAGGAAGTGCGGGTTGGAGGAGGAAACGATCGAGCACGTTCTGTGCTCGTGCCCTGCACTTGCCAGGTTAAGACTCCAGCTATTAGGAGTGATATAGCTGTCAGATCTAGAAGCAGCAAGTGGCTTAAGTCCTAGGAAGCTTCTATTATTTGCCAAGAGGACGGAGTTATTTTATAACATAGGTCCTGGTTTTTGATAGGGTTTTTCAGTTTGGTCGTTAAAACAAACTTCTGGTAACACTACGGACTCAATCAGTCTATGTGAGGTCCTCATGGACCGGCCAGTTCAACCTACCTACCATGCGGCATATTCTAGTTGTTGTTACTATTAAAATAAATTGTTTATTTATAAATTTTTTTTGCTGCTCTTTTTGTATTTGGTCATCATCGTTATAAAGAAATGTCTTATGACATTTGCTTCTAGGCCTTTTAACCTTTTAAGACATAGCAAATTGGCAAGTTGGCTTATGAAGAAGAACAAGCATTTCTTTCTTGGTTTTTTTTCTTTTGACTCGATATTCGAGCCAATTTTGAAAAATTTTCAATGCGCGCTACCAAATTAGCTACTGCATTATATTGTTTTGTTGCTTTTTGTGTACTCTCTCTTCCTCTTTAGCGTATTAGAGACGTTTACACTGAACTTTAATCAGTATGTTTGTGGGCGTATGTGTGTGTCATAAAAGCCCGTTCAAGCAGAATTTATCATAAGCTTTGAAGTAATTGAACTCATTTATTATAAGGTAACTGGTTTTAAACGAATACCCAGCAAACCAGAATTTGAGATCTCAAGCTGCTAGGGTGCCGTACTTGAAGCAGGTATCCTAAAATTAATAAACGGGAGTATTTGGGGGAAACTCTTTTGGTTTCGAATTTCTTGTGTTGTGAATCCAGAATTTTGTTTCATCTTATTAGATTAGTAACTAGTCTGTAATCGTCTTTTCCGAGGAGCACCTTTCATTTGGTTATGTAGTTTATTTGCACTCCGGAGGCAGGCCTCTTCTCGCCCTTATATTCCGTATATCTTTTTGCTATTTATTTCCTTGATTTTTATAGATTCCAAGTTTGAAGGGCACATCCGATAGGCTGTTATTTCAAGGCGCTTGATTTTTTTCATATCGCGCTGCCGTTTTCATCAAGGTATTGAGTTTAACTATCCCGTGATTTCCTGGACAGCTGCCAAGCGGATCTCTGAGCCCACATAGGTACAAATGAACCAGATGAAGTTGGCTCTAGGGATTTTGGGAATCCGCTGGCCTTGAGTCAGCTCAGCAAGCGTTTAGCGGATACCACCTATTGCAGGGTAGCACCATTTTTCTGGCCGGAAGTGAGTGGCAGGAGGTCTGTCGAAATGATTGAGTTTACTAAGGCTCACCTATCAATGATCATTGGGGTTTTGACGGGGCATTGTCAAATGGGCATCTATGCAGTACGTCTCAATATACTGGGAACACCATTCAACTGCAGCTGTGTGGAGTATGATGAGATGGAATTATCGAGGCACTATATGCTTCATTGTCCAGCTTTTGCCAGAACTAGGCGAAAGTATTTTGGTTGCGACTCACTTTCATCTCCGGAGGATTTATCCAAGGTAGAAATCGGTCTCATTCGAAACTATATCGTTGGTACGCCACGATTCTCTAAGTAGCTACAGGTACATCACGGTTATTTTACTTTATTTTATGTGGTATCCCAGCAGACCTTCATCTTGTCCAAGTGAGCTTCCCCTACCAGGGCCGCTACCACCTACCCTTATCAAACCTACGGTTTTCATACGTCAAGTAGTTAAGTATGTACACTTTTTGCATCGGATAACATTCGTCGTTTACCACGATGTTTCAGATTTCCGATATTCGTTGGATAGGCGTGTCTCTTTCCATATCGCCTTAAGAAAACGCTTAAATACACCACGCTTTGCTGCTATCCTCCACCGCACTTCACATAAGGCACTAGGTTCGTAGATCGTGTGAGTAATGAGCTGATGCAGCTTACACTGTCGTTGGGTAAAAACTGCTCTAGAACACAGGTGCTTCAGACTTATGACCAGAAGGCGTGCGCGTATATTGGCCACCATGTAGTGGAGGTGCGATTCCATATTGTGGCCTTGAAAGGTGCACACATTTAGAACACAGGTACTTAACCTTTATTCGACCACGTCGTGACAAATAATGTTTTGAGTTTTTTGTTCAACAGATCTTTTTGTGCTGGTACTATGCACGACCATGTTTCAAGTCGAGAGGAGTTCGAAGAACTTCAACGCACTGCGAGATGTAACATCGAAGAGGCAAACAGGAGTAAAAGAAACTTTAGTTAGGATACCTGGGAGACACTTGAAATTCCAAATTCCGATGGCGACCAAGTATTTTTCCAACATAAACGCAACACCAGAATCTTATTTTTTAGCTTTCTTGCCTTATAATCACTTTCCTCTGAAGAGGACATTGACCGACTGGCAGTGACAGCGTCTTTCTATATTTAAATTTTCGCAATGCTGGTGACCACTACCAATCATCGTAAGTTAGTTCTCATACGAAGCTTTTTACACTTCTTTTCATTTTTACACGGCGGACACTAAACTCAACTCATAAGCCAAATATAACAAATATTTTTTCTCAGGATCAGGGCGAGATTAAGGATACCCTTTCGCGGATATGGAAAATTGGAGTAGACATGAGGATTTAACGCCGCGTAGAAATATTGATACCTTATCTCCACCTTAACCATTTCGGTTCTTGCATGCGTAGCTGTAAAGGAAAGCTTTAGGACATTCTGCCAGCGCATATTGTTATCCCTGAGGAAGATGGGCTTCAAGGCCCTAGACAAGAGCAACGTGAATTGAAGCTGGCGCCAGAGCTCTTCACTGGAGCCTACTCCAGCACCGCAGAAAAAGCAGAAAGGGCCCTGCTTGCAGAGATGAAGATCCAACAGGTAGTACCGACAACATCAGACTGTAAACTATAAAAAAAAACACAAACGGTGTGGTCAAAAGACAGGTAAAAATCTTTCATAAGTCCAAACTCATTTCACACTAATAGCCGAGAGACGAGCTGCAATGGTTTTCAACCTAAGGCAGAATAAAGGATTGTGCAGTAGCGAAGTCGTTCGGGCCAATTTGCCAAATCGTTCCGAAGCAATGGAAAAATTATAGATAATAAAATTGAATCAAATATCCTAAGACAGGCATTAGACTTAGAGCAGAATGCTGCCAGAATTGGCACGTCGACTGATTTTTCTTTATACCGACAAACCACAGAGATTCAAGGTGTCTTCAACCACGGTGTGATAGAGTTTTTCGCCGCCCCATATATATACAGGGCATTCGAGAACACAGCACACAGTGGTGTAATTTGGGCACTTGAGAAAACGAGCACAAAATCAGTGGAAATGTTATTACGTCCATGATCGGAGATAAGCCCAAAATGATCAACTCTCGGCCTGCCGACACCACAGGTACTATGTATATTATTAATGTCAGAATGTTCTAAAAGGTTTTAAAATATAACGTTGGTACAAAGCAGCCTGCTGGGAGACTTCATAAGCTGAAGCGCATCAATCAGTCATGTACTCGCTAAGCATACGAAGAGTTCAAATAATCTGGATGGGATTGGAGCAGAATAGTTTCCAAAGAATTTTTTCGGCGGAGGTAGCCGCAACAAATATATGTGTAATGACAATATTTAAATGAGAAAGTAAGTAAACGGAATGAGAGACAAGTCGTTTCCACCAAACAAAAGTCCTCATTTGTCTTAGAATGCGTGAAAAAAATATAAATAGTTTAGCATTACGAGTAAGACAAGCCATGGAATTAGTCGATTTACGGGTTCATAGGATCCAACTAAGGGTAATAATCGGTGTTTTCACAGGCAAGTACATACTGAGGGCCCATAAGTATGGACGAGAGAGCGAAGCACGTTATCTGTGAATGCGACGCTGAGACAAGAAGAAGACACATAAAAACTATAGGCACACAACCAACTGACGCCGACACTGCTTATCGATCTCTTAGGGGAGATCCACCTATATTAAGTGCTCTGAGGAAATCATATATTTAACTCTGTTCTATACCACAAGCACAGCACGTTTTAATTTTTCTACTCAGCTGAGCAGAGCTCACAGAGAATATTAATTTTTTTCGTCTAACGGTAATCCGTAATCTATAAACTAATCGAGATAGGTATAGACTTCTATATATCAAAATAATCTGGGCGAAAAAAGAAACTCATTTAGCCATATCCGTCCGTCCGTCCGTCCGTAAACACGATAACTTGCGTAAGTTTTGAGGTATCTTAATGAAATGTTGTACGCAAGTTCCTGGGCACTCTTATGGCTATTTAAAATGAACGAAATCGGACTATAACCACGCCCACTTTTTCGATATCGAAAATTTCGGAAAACCGAAAAGTGCAATAATTCATTACCAAATACGGATAGAGCGATGAAACTTGGTAGGTGGGTTGATCTCATGACGCAGAATAGAAAATTAGTAAAATTTTGGACAACGGGAGTGGCAACGCCCACTTTTAAAAGAAGGTAATTTAAAAGTTTTGGAAGTTGTAATTTGGTAGTCGTTCAAGATATCATGATGAAATTTGGAAGTAACGTTGCTCCTATTACTATATATGTGATAAATAAATCTCAGCAAAATCGGATGACGAACACGCCCACTTAAAAAAAAAATTTTTTTAAGTCAAATTTTAACAAAAAATTTAATATCTTTACAGTATAAAAGTAAATTATGTCAACATTCAACTCCAGTAATGATATATTGCAAGAAAATACAAAAATAAAAGAAAATTTCAAAATGGGCGTGACTCCGCCCTTTTTCATTTAATTTGTCTAGAATACCTTTAATGCCACAAGTCGAACAAAAATTTACAAATCCTTGTAAAATTTGGTAAGGCCTTAGCTTCCATGCAGGTAATGTTTTCTGTGGGCGAAATCGTTTGAAGCCATGCCCAGTTTTTATACACAGTCGACCGTCTCACGATAACTTGAGGAAAGATCGATATATCTTTACTAAACTCAGTTCACATACTTATCTGAACTCACTCTATCTTGGTATTAAAAATGGGCGAAATCCGACTATGACCACGCCCACTTTTTCGATATCGAAAATTTAGAAAAATGAAAAAAAATGCCATAATTCTATACCAAATACGAAAAAAGAAATTAAACATGGTGATTGGATTGGTTTTTTGACGCAAAATATAACTTACGAAAAAACTTTGTAAAATGGATATCACACCTACCATATTAAGTAGAGGAAAATAAAAAAGTCCTGCAGGGCGAAATGAAAAGCCCTTGGAATCATAGCAGGAATACTGTTCGTGGTATTACATATATAAATAAATTAGCTGTACCCGACAGATGATGTTCTGGGTCACCCTGGTCCACATTTTGGTCGAAATCGCCTTCACATAAACACCTAAGGGCCACTCCTTTTTAAAACCCTCATTAATACCTTTAATTTGATACCCATATCGTACAAACACATTCTAGAGTCACCCTTGGTCCACTTTTATGGCGATATCTCGAAAAACTATAGAACGTCCACCTATAGAACTAAGGCCCACCCCCTTTTAAAATACTCATTAACACCTTTCATTTGATACCCTTATCGTACAAACACATTATAGAGTCACCCTTGGTCCACCTTTATGGCTATATCTCGAAAAGGCGTCCACCTATAGAACTATGGCTTACATCCTTCTAAAATACTTTGTAATACCTTTCATTTGATACCCATGTCATACAAACACATTCCAGTGTTACCCTAGGTTAATTTCCCTACATGGTGATTTTCCCTTATTTTGTCTCAAAAGATCTCATCTGAGTATGTAATGTTCGGTTACACCCGAACTTAGCCTTCCTTACTTGTTTATAATTGTATTGTCCTCTATAAAAATTTGGATTTAGGCTATTATTGCTTGTGACCACAAATTAAAAAAAACTGTTATGCAGTAAATAACGTATGAATGTTTGTATTGTACTTTAAATTGCAATTAGCCATGCTACAACAACAATCGTATTGCAAAAGCAAAAATTTACAGAACCATTGCGGGTGCACTCAAAAAACGTTCATCAGCTACCACTCTTTGACCAACTACATAAGTCAGGAAGTACTCAGAGCAAGCAATCAAGCAATAAGAAAAAAACTATAGTTAATAGCAAAAATATATAAAATACAAAAACAAAAAACAAAAACTTTTATTGCGCACAGCAAAGTTTTGAAAAACTCTTTAGCAATTGTTGTTGTGTGCAAAATCTCTCCAGAGTGCAGCTTATTATTCGAAAACGGACTAGCCACCAAAGAAAAGGCAGACGTATACTACAAATACAACAAAGATTAGTACGAACCGAACCAAATATGTTTCCGTTGTGCATACAGTTAAATCAAGGGTTGAAGATAGAACCAAAATTAAGCGCAAGGTTGGTTAAGGCTGGTTTTTAAAACCAATTTGTTTTTGCTTTGCTTGCAGGTTATATTGTTGGCGAAAAAGTTGATTGAATAAACAACTGTTTCTAGGTTCTGCAATCGCCAGTGAGTGTGACAGTGTTGATGCCACAAAAATTTAGCTGAAGGCTAACAGCAGCAACTGTGTGACAAGCTTGTCATGCCGCGTTGCTATTTCGCGCGATATAAACCAAAAATATTGCCAGATGCTGTTAAAACTGGGTGAAAGCATAAGTGGTTAAGACTGGAGGCATCTTCCGCGTTGAGTACAGCGGTTAAAAGCAAACACAGTTGAGCACATTTTAAGTTCACCAACAAATACCGTTATTTAGTTATGTAAGCAAGGGCGTTCCTGGGGAAGTGCAGGGGGCCGTTGCCCTCCCCCCTAATGGATGAAACTGAGCTTTAAAAAATCAACAACAATCATTTTTTAGAATTCCTAGAATACCAGAGATCTCGAAGTTTTTATTAGTTTTTAAAAGTCCAATTAATAATTGGTATGTTTTCATGCAGTTGCATAAGTTGATCAGCCAAATTCAATTAATCGTGATTTGGTTTGATAACTTCGAATGACAAATGCATTTGACCCTTCAATTGTACTAGCAAAGTGCACAAACGCACCTATTGCTGTACATCTCTGACAATATCGATAACCATCGATTACACGTAAACAGCTACAACAGCTGACAATTGCGATCACTCTTTGTAATTTTTTGGCAAGTGCAACATAAAATATAAGCTATGGATATAAAAAAGTTTTTTGCACCTCTGGGTGTAAGTATCTTTTTATTAGTTAATGTTTAATTATTAGACCATAACCCTTATTTGTTAATATAGCTTCAAAAGGAAGACATAGCCCAACTAGTTCTGATCAGAGTGTGGAATATCCAGCGGAATCACCTGTGGTAAGTAATATTGGAGTTGTAAATTATCATCACAATGACATTGGGGAATGGGTCAATGCCCGAAGCTCAATAACTTTCTCACAAAACAGGGAGCTCCTTCTAAACTGTTGGGTACCACCGGCGCACTATGATTTTTCACCTGATGCTGAGCATTTACAACGAAAGTTTAATTATAATTGGGTCGAAATGTATAAACCATGGATGGTATATTGAAGCAAGCTAAAAGGAACTTTCTGTTTGTATTGTGTCTTATTTAAACCACAAAAAATACGTGAGATTGTAAGTTCCTTCGTTATTCGACCTTTCGTGAAGTATAAGAATATACATGAATATAGCAAGAACCACGCCGCGTCAAATGTACATAAGGAAGCAGCACAGTCAGCACACTTATTTCTAAATCAACAGCCAGTTGATGTACAAATGCAAAGTGGACACGATAAAATTGCGGCGGAAAATAGAACCTTTTTAAAATCTATTTTGTCTGCAATAATTTTTTGTGGTACACATGATTTTCCACTACGGGGAAAGTTAAACAATGAAGGCAATTTTATATATGTACATATCGTTACCTTAATTCACAAAGGCCCTAACTGACATGAAAAAAATTTTACAGGAGAATTTTACACTTTAAATTTGTAGTGAGGGTGTATATAAATATATCATACTAAAATATGTGAAAAACGCATTTTCGAAAAATGTGTCAGTTAGGGCCTTTGTGAATTAAGGTAACGATATGTATTTCATGAACTTTCTGGGTAATTTCTCGATACATGTTCTTGTAAATAAGTGCGAATCTAAAACTGAAAGACTGGATGTCCCTTTTCCAGGCATATTACACGGCTTACTGATGGTGAAAATAGAATCTGCAGATGAATGCCTAAAATCAAAGATTGAAGGTAGCAAAAATGCACCATATACGTCTACAAGAATCCAAAATTAGCGGTTAGAAATTTGCGCAAATGTGTTAAAATCATATATTTGCAAAGATATAAAAGAGGCAACGACATACAGTATATTGGCGGACGAAACAGCGGACATGGCAGGAAAAGAGCAACTTTCTATAGGGATTCGTTTTTTTGATCAGATGCAAATGCTTATTCGGGAAGAATTTATGGGATTTGTAGAACTCAAGTCCATGAAGGCAGAAGTAATAGCTGATAATATCAGGGAATTTGTTTTCGCATTAGACCTTGACCCTCTAAAATGCGTTGGATTTGGCTTTGACGGATGTGGTACCATGGCTGGTAAAATCAATGGTGTCCAAAAAATTTCAAAGAAGTCGTTTCCCAAAAGCCGTTATTTTCATTGTGCAAGCCATAGACTTAATTTAGTAATCAATGACTTGAACAAGATTGTCGAAATAAGGAATACAATTTCCACAATTAAAGACATAATCGTTTTCTTTAAAGAATCACCTATACGCAGACAGTACGTGCCCAATATCCATTCGCTTTGTGAAACCCGATGGTCGGAAAAATATGCCAGTATAAGCGATTTTAAAAAGCACTTTGTTCCAATAGTTATGGCTCTTGAAAAACTAAGTATAGAGAGAAATGCGGCCACTAGAAAACACGGATATCAGTTGCACAGCGCGTCATGTAAATCTGTCTTTGTTTTATGCCTTTGCATAACTTCCAAATATTTTGTTATTATTGAGCCCGTAGCGAATAAAATGCAATCGAAGGAAAATGATATTATAAAATGCGACGAACACTTAACTAAAATTTTGGAACTAGTGCAAGCGCATAGATCGACCACTGATATTGTATTCAATAACATATTCAAAGATGCTGCTGAGCTGGCTGAAAGTGGTTCTGTTGAAATGAGCATGCCGAGAGTGGTGGAAAGGCAAACAAATAGATCGAACGTTCAGTTTACATCTATTTTAGCGTATTACCGGCGAGCAGTTTTTGTACCTTAACTAGACTCTCTAGTATGTTCCCTTAATGAGAGGTTCTCGGAGCAAAATAATCCTGCCTTTTCATTGACTGTGTTGCATCCAATTACTTTAAAAAATATGAGTATTGAAGACATTAGCAGCAAACTTGTGGATGCCAAAGTTTTTTTATGAATTAGATGGCATCCACAACGAAGTGGAATTGTGGTATATGGTCTGCCAAAATCGATAAACAATAGAACTTGTGTGTGTGCCTTCGAGAATACAGGATTTTATCCAAAAATAAGAAAAGCTTTTGGAATACTGCTGGCAATGTCCTGTACAACCGCTATGGTGGAGCGCTCCTTCAGCACTCTGAAGAGGGTTAAACCGTGGTTGAGAACAACAATGCCGGGATCTAGACTTAATGGTGAATAAACTTCTTTTCCAAAAATATATTTACTGTAAATTCATGTATTTTTTTTTAAGTTTTATGCATGCTAAGTGCGCACAGAAAATTGGTTCAGGAAAACGATACGGAGATAAAAGATTTAATTTTAGATGAATTTGCAAAAAACCCAAGAAAAATGATAATTATTTAGCAAATATATAAATTAGCCCCCCCTTTGTGAAGAGCTGGGAACGCCTTTGTATGTAAGCACAGCTGTAGCAAGCAGTGAAGAAATACTAAATGAGGAAGTTGCAATTCAAATACCCAGTTGTAATATTTTGAAGTTTACTATATATTCGGTCGTATGGAAGACTAGCACTTTTAAAATTATGAACAATAGGAGACTAGCACAAATAAGTAAGAAACTGTGAGTTCAGTCTAAGCATTATATTATATACCCAGCTGTGTGCACTCACATATATACATATTAAATATATATTTACAAGGAAATGGTACGCATCTTAAATTATATGTAAGCTTGAAATATTGTACTTATACATATTGTAACGAATTTAGGGAAATTCCGCTTACTTGTAACCTCCTACTAACGTTCGTATCGCTAAACTGTTGAATAAATAACTCCAATATTCAAATAATGCCAAATGGTCTTTATTAGACTACTTTGAAAACACTTATACTTCGCAACTGATAGCGTGCTTAAATCAAACTAATTGCTCGTGACTCAGCTGGTGCTGCTTTTATACGCTTTGGTTTCCTCGTTGGCATATTTCTAGAGGTTTCTATTTCTAGAATTTACTACTTGTTTACCAGCTATAAACTTATCAGCTATAACTACAGATGCACGATTATAGCTTCTGGCATAGCCATATGCGCGTGTATATGTGAGTGATACTTCCACCGATGATTGCCTACTTTTGGGAGTATCTCAGATATATGCATGTGTTTGTGCGTTTCTCTCCGCTGCTTGTATGGACATATGTGTAGACATAATGATTGATTTTTTTATGTGCATACAAGTCACTGCTCAGTATCGGCTTTGAGATGATAGTATCCCTTAGTGTTGCTAATATTCGTCACAATATGATATATCGCTTTACGTAGGATGCTATGAAACAGGTACTGACCTTAAAAAAGTTTCTACAAATGTTCATTCGATTAATAGAAATAATTTACAAAGGATATGTCTTCTTTACCCAGCCCACAAGAAAGTGAATACTGCCAACTGCACCAACTATCTCGGAATCAGCCTACTAGTATCGCAAGCATGGTCCCGTCAAGCGTATTGTGCGAAAGATTGAGGACCACCGTGAATCGGCTAACTGGACCTGCTCAATGCAGCTTCAGACCTGGTGAACCAACCATCGACCAGATTTTCACTATGTGCCTGCGAAAAAAAATTGACAAAGTCACCGCCTTTTATAGCGCAATAAGAAGTGTCCTATATGCCGTTAAGCTTGAATTTTGTTTCCTCGCAGAACTTACGTTGAGTAATACTATCAGCTAAGTCAGAATTTGGAGGGAGCTCTCCGACCCGTTCGAAACTAAATGAGGTTTCAGACATGGTTACGCCCTATCATGCGATTTTTAATTTGATGTTGGAGAAAATAATACTCGCTGCATAACTTAACCGCTCTGGCATAATATTCTATAAGAGCGTGCAACTACTGAACACCGGCGCCGTAACTTCGGCATACTGCTATGGGTTTGATAGTGGGTGAGGACAAGACCGGTTCATAATATGATCAAGCAAAAAACCAGCGCGTTTGCGCCTTGGCAGAAACGCAACTATTGGAAGTCATAACTTTGAAATAGTCAAACACTTCGTTCATTTGGGAACCAGCATTAACGCAAGCAACAATAATAGCTCTGAAATACAGCTAAGAATCA
The DNA here is from genome assembly GCF_040869045.1 of Eurosta solidaginis. Classification (NCBI taxonomy): domain Eukaryota; kingdom Metazoa; phylum Arthropoda; class Insecta; order Diptera; family Tephritidae; genus Eurosta; species Eurosta solidaginis. The sequence goes on from NC_090322.1 coordinate 140,473,883, forward strand.
CTCTACCAATAAATGCTACTTTGGGTTGAGAAGGCAATAGAAAAGTAAAGACATATCTACAAGTAGCATATCATACCCGTCCTGCTGTATGGTGCAGAAGCATGACCCTTGACAACATCATATGAGTCGGCTCTGGGTGTGTTGGAGAAAAAATTATTTTCGAAAGATTTACAGACCTCTACGAGTTGGCGACAGCCAAAGAAGATTTAATGATGAGCTGCACAAGCTTTTCGCAGACATCAACATAGTACAGCCACCTAAAACACAGCTGCTAAGCTGTCCAGGCCATGTCAAGCGAATTAAAGATAGTGCCGGGGTTGAGAAAGTATTTCTAATAAAACGGAAGCAGAGAATGCTGGAGGTGGAAAACAATTTAAAATCTCTTTATGTTACCAATTTGCGCCAAAAAGCACACCAAGGCGTGCCATGTTGTCGGGCCATAACCGTTTATGGTAAAGCGCAAATCAAGCAAGTAAAAAGAAGCAGGGCCAAGAACATTAAAATTTGTATAACTTTCATGAAAATGAAATGGTATATTAACTTTGTCACAAATCCCAAAAGTGTAAGTCCTTAAAGGAAAATAAATAGACCGACCAATAAGTATACCGAAATGAGCAGAACGAAGAGCTAAGTTCATTTAGCCATGTCCGTCCGCCTCTTTGTATGCAAATTAGTGCCTCAATTTTTGAGATATCTTGATAAGATTTCGTGAGCGGGCATATTTAGGTGTCCGATTAGACATTATTCGGATCCGGGCGGATCGGACCACTATAGCATATATCCCCCATATAACCGATTTTTCAGAAAAGAGAATTTTTGTCACATCTTCCTCAATTTATCAGACTGAAGCTTCAAACCTCACCATATGCCTTCGTATATTGCACATATTGATGTCCGAAAAAATAGGTGACATCGGTCATATATATAGCATATATCCCATACAACCGAATTTTCAGAAAAGAAGCTTTTCGTACTTACTGTCCCATTTTAACAGCGAGAAGCTTCAAAGTTTTTATCTTTTTTATTTATTTATTTAAGCCAATTAAATCCAACCAAATGCTTGCGTATAGAACATTAATTGCTGTCTGGAAAAATCATAGAGATCGCTGGTATATATAGTATATACCCCATATAAACTGTCATTTTTCCCCCATTTTTACAGCTAGAAGCTTCAAACTTCACCCAATACTTACGCTTATACCATACATTGTTAAAATAAGTGATTCGTGGTCATTGTTTTTACATGCAGACCACAAAAAACGTGAAACTTTGCATCCTCACACAAGGTATCTGCTTATTTTTATACTCAGCTGAGCAAAGCTCACAGAGTATATTAATTTTGTTCGCATAACGGTGATCCGCAACGATATAAACTAATCGAGATAGAAAGAGACTTCTATATATCAAAATTATCTGGGTGAAAAAAGAAATTCATTTACCCATGTCCGTCCGTCCGTCCGTCTGTCCGTTAACACGATAACTTGAGTAAATTTCGAGGTATCTTGATGAAATTTGGTATGTAGGTTCCTGGGCACTCATATCAGATCGCTATGTAAAATGAATGAACTCGGACCATATCCACGCCCACTTTTTCGATATCGAAAATTTCGAAAAGCCGAAAAAGTGCGATAATTCATTACCAAAGACGAATAGAGCGATGAAACTTGGTAGGTGGGTTGACCTTATGACGCTGAATAGAAAGTTAGTAAAATTTTGGACAATGGGCGTGGCACCACCCACTTTTAAAAGAGGGTAATTTAAAAGTTTTGCAAGCTGTAATTTGGCAGTCGTTGAAGGTATCATGATGAAATTTGGCAGGAACGTTACTCCTATTACTATATATGTGATGCATAAAAATTAGCAATATCGGATGACGAACACGTCCACTTTAAAAAAAAATGTTAAGTTAAATTTTAACAAAAAATTTAATATCCTTGCAGTATACAAGTAACACTCAACTCCAGTAATGATATAGTGCAAAAAAATACAAAAACAATTTGTTTTTAAATGGGCGTGGCTCCGCCCTTTTCATTTAATTTGTCTAGAATACTTTAAATGCCCTACGTCGATCAACAATTTACCAATCCTTGTAAAATTTGGTAAGGCCATAGCTTCCATGCAGGTAGCTGTTTTCTGTGGGCGTAATCAGTTGAAGCCACGCCCAGTTTTTATACAAAGTCGACGGACTCACGATAACTTGAGGAAATATCGATATATCTTTACTGAACATAGTTTACGTACTTATCTGAACTCACTCTATCTTGGCTTAAAACTGGGCGAAATCCGACTATGATAACGCCCACTTTTTCGATATCGAAAATTTAGGAAAATGAAAAAAAATGCTATAATTCCATACCAAATACGAAAAAAGAGATGAAACATGGTGATTGGATTGGTTTTTTGACGCAAAATATAACTTACGAAAAAACTTTGTAAAATGGATGTGACACCTACCATATTAAGTAGAAGAAAATGAAAAAGTTCTGCAGGGCGAAATCAAAAGCCCTTGGAATCATGGCAGGAATACTATTCGTGGTATTACATATATAAATAAATTAGCGATACCCGACAGATGATGTTCTGGGTCACCCTCGTCCACATTTTGGTCGATATCTCGAAAACGCTTTCACATATACAACTAAGGGCCACTCCTTCTTAAAACCCTCTTTAATACCTTCCATTTGATACCCATGTCATACAAACGCATTCCAGGGTTACCCCAGGTTCATTTTCCGACATAGTATTTTCCCTTATTTTGTCTCCAAAGCTCTCAGCTGAGTGTGTAATGTTCGGTTTCACCCGAACTTAGCCTTCCTTACTTGTTTTTCCATGCATTTATTGGAAACTTTAGAATTTATACAATGGGCTTCGTTGTTAGCCGATTTTGCTCAGATCCAAATATGAACCCAAAAACCATACTTCTGCCATGTTGTTAATTGATATCAATGTGGGCGGTGCCACGCCCATTTTACAACACTTTGTTCAGTTTCAAGTTACACTACTTTTTCAGCATTTCTCGAAATTTTCGAAATCGAAAAAGTTGGCATGGCTTTATTCTTATTTTGTCCATTTTCAATAATAATATAAGTATGTTGGGGTCAGATAAGTTTGTGCACTAAATTTGGTGAAAATATCTCAAATGTTATCAAGCTGTCGCGTAGGCGGATTTAAGAAAAATTGATTGAAGGCGCTGTGTTACGCAAACCCCACAAAGGCGTTGCTAGCGGAATTCATAGCGTCCCCAACTCATTGTGAATATCACCTCTCCGTATAGAATCCTGTTTATTTAGTACGTACCGGATAATAGCCGGCAAAGGACTATTAACTTCGATAAAACTCCTCTCAACCTGCGGGGAGTATCTTTTTGGCTAAGAATTTAAATATCTTTAGCAAATCTCACAATTCATCGGAATCGCGAAACTGCAAATTATAACCACGCCTACTCTTTCCATATCGAAATTTCTTTAAGAAGTCGAAATTCAATAAGAAATATTGGTAAATGGAAAATTCGCGAGTGGTTGAATTTGTGAGGCAAAATAGAAAGTTAGAAAATTGTTTTAAAACATTTAGTGTAAAACAAGTTCAAAAGTTTTGCAAGCCATGGATATGATGTTGAAATTTGGTAGGAGTATTTTTCTTGCTTTCTTATTTAGACCTGGGTGCAATTTATGTTCTACGAAGTGATAAAATTAAAACGAGTTTTCATACATCTGGGTGTTTAATGTTTCGCTTAGCCACAACTTAGCCTTCTTTACTTTTTTAGTGTGTTGGTAATTCAACTTTCTTACATTATTGCAGATACAAGTTACGCGCTTTTCGTAGATTATCCTAAAGCGGAAGAGGAGGTTATACTATTTAGGTCTCAAAATTGGCATTTCAGTTTAGATTTAATTTGACTTTTTTCTACAGCTGCGTATAAAGAAAAATAGCAATGACTGTGCAGACATATAATGTTTAAGAAAAACCGAAAGTATTGAAAAATCATTAAAAACAACCGGCCGAGTTTTTACATAGAAAGAACACAGAAAAGTGGAGCACTATCATGGAGAGTTGAAGGATATTTGCGCGCCAAAATGTGGCGCTGACGATGAATTAATCGAAAAAAATAGCAGCAAGTGGCCATGCAATTTACCAATAGGCAAGCATGTGGAAATATGAAGACTAGCAGTCCGGTATGTGCAATTGTGTCATAAAAAGATATGATTTTCCCCACCTCAAAAGCTTGTTCTTTTGTCCAAACTTGAAAGAACCAACTATGTATGAAAGTAAAATGTTGAGGTCAATTAACACTTACACGTACTTAGAATCTATGAGCAATGAAGTGCTGGATAAAAAAAACACAACCACAAAGATTACAATTTCGGAATACCGAAAACTCGTTTAGCCTTCACATTCGTCTTTGGCCCTGCAAGTATACGTAGTTTAAGAATGTTCTACTTGCCGCCTTCGTAATCAAACAGCAACAATGTCAGTGTTAGTACAATCTGCGTTCCTTGGACCATTATTACTAACCCTGAATCGACATGATTGCTTCATATACATACATATTTATATTAACATTGTGGTATGTACTTTGAAGAAAAATTTTTGATAATCAAGTTTTAGGCTTTTAGGAAGTTTCTTTGCTTTTTCGTTCAAGAAGCTACATTTAGTAGCTTGGTATCAGACACATTTTCTCGTTAGCTTCGACCTTGACGAAAAACTCATTGTTCATTGTTCGCTTAGGCACATTCTACAACAATTATTTGGAAGTTGTGATTACCCAGCAAGCAATTAGCTGGGCTCTTTAATAAATTAATATTTGGAACAATAAGCTTTTTACGACAATCTTCATATAAGGAAGAGAAGGGAACGGTCTGTAATATTTGTGTTTTGACGAAGTATTAACGAACTATCGATAAAGGCGCTTGGGTTGTGAATAGCTAATTCACATTCGACTTTCTATCGACGAGTTATCGATTTGTTATCGAAAATATACAGATTTTTCATAAAAATTTATAGATTTGTAATAGAGTTCGTGATATCTTTTTGAACACAAGCGAGAATTTCGAGACCCGGGAAATCGAGAACTCGGCGCCTAGCGAACTTTCATTTCTCAAAATAGTCGTAAATCTCGCGAGCATCTCGACATTCAGTTTAGTCGCTTTATTATTTTTGTCCCTTTACTCCGTTTTCAGGGTTTGTGGAAATTTTTGTTTGTGCTGCAGAAGAAATCGCAAGCTTCCTATAAAACTACCAGTGCAGGAATTATATAAGATGAATGTCGAGAAGCTCGCAAACTTGACAAGTATTTATTTCGAAATTCAAGAATCACGCAAGAAGCCGAGACTCACAAGAAATTTTTTCTCGAACAAAATTTAGAATTTGTAAGCTCTAATTTGTATCTATTTAGTATTGAAAAGTTATCGTCATATTATCGAAAAGTTATAGACTTGGTTTTAAAAAAGTTATCGATTCATTATCATAAAATTGTCGAGTTTTTATAGAAAGGTTATCAATTTACTATCCGAGCCTAATCAATTTTTTATCGGCGTGTTAACGATTTATTACCGATACCGATAAAGTTCCATATGAAATCGTGGGCGATAAAAAACCAATAATTAGTAAAATTGGCTCCGAGTAGAAATGTAGGCTCCCCATCTACCTCATCTAAGTCTTTCCACCTTTTGCGCTTAAATATGTATTTTATTATTATCAATGCCAACTGGGTATGCTTCACCATTGATGATACAAACATACATACCAACATATGTAGGGCTAAGTGTAACGCAGTTGACTGGATTTGTCCTGTTATATGCTATTTAGTTACCTACTCTGCCGACCTTAGCATGGCGAGCTAAAAGCAGTTTTAATAATTTTTATACTGCTCCACCGAAAGCATGTCCGCATGTATGTATAACCTAAACCCTATTTGCCAAAAATTTAAATCGTACAGTTGCTAGGCGTTAAGGTACCATGTAGCGATATCACGACAACACTCGGAAGCAGTTCAAAGGTTTGGCACTTTTAAATGCACATAAACTAGTAATGCTAAACCTTCAGATATGTGCAAGTGATTTAGTAACTGCTCCTCGAATATAAGGGTTAACTGCAATACAAATGCAATCCACGGTATGAAAAGAAAAGAAAGAAAGGAGAGGAAAAATTGAAAATAAGACAGAAGAAAGGAAATATTAGAACAAAAACCGGAATCGGACGGCTTGTAATCGAAGGAAATTGGGGTGCTATCGAATGGTAATCGGTTTATTTTCGATGTCTTGTTGATGATTTATCGAAAATATACCGATATGCTGTCAAAAAATACAAAGAACAAAATATGAAAGGAAGGCAATTGGGATAATTTTACAACAACTAAGGCATGACGTGGCTGAATACGTTTGTAACACTTCAACCACCTTAGGAGTGCGGATTCGAATCCCACTACCGGGAGAAAAGGCTTTGAAGAGATTTACAAGTTATAACCGAAACAGCTGTCGCCTTGTCCCTCCCGATGGCACGTTGTTTAAATTTTTCCCAAATTATTAAATAAATTAAAAAAAAAATTTCCAGAATTTATATATTTGTTTTTAAAAGTTACCGATTTTAATCAAAGAGAAATCGATTTACTATCGAGAAGTTATTGTATTAATATCAAACAGTTATCGATTTGTTCTAGAAAAGCTAGTCCCTCGATAACAAGCCGATAGCAAAGCAATAAGAAGCCGCTTAGTCGACGATTATAAGCCGATAACGAACCGACTACTCGAAGATAATAATTCGCTATTGATAATAAACCAAAAAAAAAAAAAAAAACAAACAATGACTTATCGGAAACAGTTCCTAGCGATAAAAAGGCTACGAAGGTCTTAAAAAGCTCGAAATTACTTGAGTCGTCTTGGGTTAATGTAGAAAGACTTCAAGTCTACACTAGCTCCAGCAAGTAAGGGGATCAGAATATACCCGCGGAAGCTATGACTGTCTCAGGAGGCGAATTAACTTCTCATATTATTCAAGAGGTTGTGTAGCGCAACCCTTCAACCCTGTCAGCGCAATTAACGGCTTCTTCAACCCAATTTCCATAACAGCCGAGACTATGGCGACCCCAAGCTCCTGATGAAAACAGTGGAGGTGGCTTAGAAGGTTTGATATAGTCATGTCAAAACGTTCCTGAGATGGTCGGCCTTGTACCGTAATGGTGCTTGTTATCGCAAGGTGCCTTATCTATATCCGGCAAAGAGACATCAACATCGATAACACTCCCCACAACAAGAAAAACGACAGCAACTTTGTTTCTTATCGATTTATCTTGTATTGTCAGTAAATTGTTGTCGACAATTTTTGGTAATCAAAGCAAACGACGCAAAGGCGTCAGACCTTAGTCACTTTGTTTCTCAAAAATTACGGCATCGGCTATCTCACATTGAAAATATGTGTAAATGCGGGTAGTGGCGGGTACTTGTACACGACACTGAATATCACTTAAATTAGTATTCTGCCAAAATTAATCTTTTTAAATTGATGAAAATACAGTAAATCACTTCAAAACCTACGAGATATTTATTAAGATTAAAATATTGCCATTCTATAGAAATAAGGTTGTATCCTAAACACTAAAAAAATACATGGCACGATATATCTGCGAGGATTGTTAGACAGATGTTCTCTTCAAATTGGTGAGACGGGACCTACACATTTTATGCCGCCTCCGAAAGGTACCTACAAAACAAATGTATTAAAGCTGAGAAGCTTTTCATGGCAGAAATGTACTCGGAGTGTTTTCCTAAGCATTGTAGAGGGTCGAACTGGTTTAGGAAAAACATTTTCTAAAGTATATATATATCGGTATGGATGATTCTTCGCCCGATATACTACAGATATGCGGTATGTTCCTTTAACTGTACAATTAAGGTGCTACCCCGGTCATCACGGGAACGATTTAATATGACCACGTTGAACCTTCCAGGCAACTCAGGTTGCCTAAGAACGGGCTGACTAGCCTTTTATTGATTTCAGTCCAGCTCGTTGTGTAAGAGGTTCGAAGATTTTGCCTTACCCCACTGTCTCTGAGGAGACACAAATGGTGACGCTAAAAACATACATTCATGCTCAGAAGTCAATGTAATATCTAGCACATTCCATGACGTTGGCCCAACATATAAAGGTGTCTTCTTTTTGGTCTTCTTTTATTTAGGTCTTGAAGTATATTTCTAGCTAGGGACTCGGCTCTATCTTTTCTTTCGAGACCATCTCATGCACTGGGGTGCGCATTCGCATCCGGTCTACGACGAGCTGTCTCATGCGGTCTTACTTTAAACTCTGTTATTTCGATTTGCTGTTCGTACCCCTTCGAAACCTCCGTGGTTATGTCTGCGTCAACCTCTCACCTCTTTTTTTAAGCCCACGAGACCTTTTCCCACCTCCTCCTCCTTTTCTAACGTATTCTTATTGTTGTCACTTGAACTGACTGACATGGTATTCACTCTTCTCCGCACGCCCGTGATACGCAAAGAACCGTTCGATTCTGTGTCGGTATATATAAGGGAGAAAGAGAAGGGCATACTGCGCGGTTGGAGGTAAGGAAGCACGCCTCAAAGTCATTGGTTTAAATACATGTATGCTGGCTTTCGTGATTGACTATAAAACATAGTAAAATCAGAGGCTATGTCAGAGCAAAGGCCCTGCCAGAAAAAAGTATAAATCTTAGACTATACCAGAAAAAGCTTCATAGTTTTCTTCCACCACGCTTTACGGCTGCCTACCAAAAAGAGGATTTTTGAATAAATTTTGCCTGTATTTTTACATACACTTATGGTAAATATTTTCGAAAAAGTTTTAACCTAGACGCTGTGAAAAAATGAAAAAAACCATAGGATTTCTCGAGCTTTCGAAACAAAAAATAATAATAAGTGCTTAAGTTTTGACACACTGTTTGGGATCCGTAGAGAGTTCATCTGGAAAGCTAATTCGCTGCAATCTCGTTCGCGGTCTAGCATTGGAACCTCAACTAAAATTTACGAATTTGGCAAAATGAGATTGACATCGTTCTTTTATCATCATCATTAATTGGCGCTCAATCGCCTAAGCGACTTCGGCCGTTTCGTAAAAATTCACGTCAGCTATCCCTGTTTTGCGATAACTGACGCCAATTGGGAGCACCAAGGGAGGTCAAGTCTTCCTCCACCTGTCGTTCACAACTCAGTGGAGGTCTCTTCAAACTGCCGTGTCGACTGAAAGACTTTCTTTGCAAGAGCGTCTCTGTCCATTGGCATGGAATGACCTAACCAGCGAAGCTTTTGAGTTTTTATTCACTGCATTATACCTCTTCGATACTCGCCATCTGCATCACGGACAGCGCCATAAATCTTTCGAAAAACTATCCAACAATCCAAGTGCTACCTCATCTTTCCTCGACATAGCCCATGAGTCCGAGCCATACATTAGGGCAGGTATGATGAGCGACTTGTAGAGCGTGGTTTTTTTTTCGTTCAATTGCCTACTCAGCTCAAAGTAGGACTTGTTAGCAAGAGCTATTTTCGATTTGATTTCTAAGCTGGCATATTTATTGCTGTTAATGCTGGCTCCCAAATAAATGAAATCCTTCACAGTATAGAATTTATACCCATCAACAGTGACGCCGCTACCAAGGCACGGATGCACCGATTCTTGTTATGACAGCAAACAGTTCGTTTTGTCCTCATTTACCACAAGACCTACTTTCTTTGCTTCTTTATCTAATTAAAACAAGGCAAAATTTACAGCGCGTTTGTTCATACCATTAATATCTCTTTTATAGAGTTCACAATTTCAGCGTCGCTTGCCAAAAACGTTTTAGGTTAGTTTAGGTTGAACTGACCGGTCCATGAGGACCTCACATAGACTGATTGAGTTCGTAGTGTTACCAGAAGTTTGTTTTAACGACCAAACAGAAAAACCTTATCAAAAACCAGGACCTATGTTATAAAATAACTCCGTCCTCTTGGCAAATACTATAAGCTTCCTAGGACTTAAGCCACTTGCTGCTTCTAGATCTGACAGCTGTAACACTCCTAACAGCTGGAGTCTTAGTCTGGCAAGTGCAGGGCACGAGCACAGAACGTGCTCGATCGTATCCTCCTCCAACCCGCACTTCCGACATCTGCTATCACTGACCAAGCCTAATTAAAAGGCATGTGACGCCAGAAGATAGTGTCCAGTCAGAATACCCGTCATCAGTCTACAGTTCTCTCTTTTTAATGATAGAAGCAACTTTGTTAGTCTAAGGTTGTAAGACCTACCCATAATCTTCGATCATGTGCACCTCTCGCCTTCGCTTAACCTTGCCCAGTCTAATTGGGATGTCTACGGAGCAAGCTTCAAGGGATGCGCCCTTTTTAGCTAGTTCGTCCGCTTTTTCATTCCCATCTATTCCCAGATGCCCTTAGACACAATATAGATGTATGCTTCTCCCTGTCCTGATTCTCTCCAGAGACTGCTTACACTCTAACACGCATTTAGATACTGTGTTATGCGAGATTAGTGCCTTAATTGCTGCTTGACTGTCAATATAAAAGTTAACACGGTTGCAGCTTAAGCTATTCTCTTCCAGGGCTTCCACTGCTTTGGTTACGGCTAATATTTCCGCTTGGAAAGCGCTACAGTAAATCGGCAGCCTGTAGGATCTGCTTATTTCCGGATCAGCACACAATACCGCAGAACCTACTGCTTCCACTACTTTAGAACCATCTGCGTACACACCTATCGCCTCGTCCACCATTTGCGCACCCTTGCGCCTACCGTCCACCTCTATTGTGGCCTTAAGATCTCCCTCGAAGTGTAGATAGGGAATCAGGTAGTCTGTTCGTTAGAAACATTTTACTCCATGCAAAAATTTATCGGACAAGATGAAAGTTGTATGCTATACAACTTTTTATTAAACGAAAAACCGCGTAAGGACTCAGAAGCGAGATGTTTGCGATAAACTGGCTCACGAACTTTTTGAAACATTTTGTTTATCAGAAAGTAAGTAACTTCTGATGTCCCTGGACTCTTGGACCATAACTTTCTTGATAGACCTTTTACATAGATATGCAAAAGTCAAACAGGAAGTTTGTTATTTTTTCTTGCGGCGATGTCTTTTCCTCGATATTTCACTGATATATTTGCTACATCAAGGGAATATACAACAAACTAGAACTAGACGGTTCAATTGTTATTGGAAAACAATGATCCGGGGGATGACGGCCTATTTCTCAAAGTAGTTTTTATATAGAATCCGAAATAAATACCCCTAATAATGGTCTCACGTTATTTACTACATATTTATTTACTTCTGCAGCTAAGCGAGTTTATATGTATGTAGCATCACGTGATTGGTTGTATGTGCGCTCACGTTCCACTCGTTAATGGCTATTTTTTAATAAATAATTCATTAAGTTCGTTCATATGCAAACAAGTGGTAATTTTTTAATACCAAATAACGGTAGCAAAGTGCAAATAATTATTGATAAAGCGAAAAGTGGGAAGGACTGCGAAAGATTATGAAAAACCAAGGTGTACAAGGGCAATGGTAGAGGTTGCTGGTGATTTACTGTGTCAGGGGCAGTTGGTCAGACTACGTGTTGGTATGTTGCAAGGCTATCAGTGGCGTAGCCAAATTCCGAATTGGGTTGGGGCACAGCATACACATATACATATTGTAATTATTCGAGCTTATATTTTTGTTTTAAAAACAGAGGCATTTATTAATTTATTAAGGCTGCTTGACATCGCTGGTGACCGCAACAAGATCCATGTTTTCACGTAGAAAAACCATAATGCAGCCAGATCAACCATTTTGCCATGGACGAGGACGGCATGTCTAGTGTGTTTAAGATGTACGCCCGATCCAAGGTGTCGAGATTGTGTTGGTTCAACTACCGCAATTCTGCACCTTACCTACATATGCGAGACGAATCCTCTTAAAATTATGACTATATCATACATATTTAAAGCCTTAGCAAATTAAGTTCCTCACAAAAAGAGGGGTGGGGCTAGAAGGATCAACGGGGTCATATTTAATCTTTTTACAGCTGATTGGGCTAGTACTTTAATGATGCTATTTACGAAGCGTGTTTCATCGCAAAAAATACAGCAAAATCTAGGCGGTTTGAGTCCTGGCAGAGATTCATACACCCAGAGAGCGCTAACTGGATAAAACGCTATCCACGCTCTTGAACGGCCGCAATAAACCACCCAGAGAAGATGATGGTCCTGAGACCACAATCCGATGATGGATTACCTGGGTTGTGTGCGTAGTATTAAAATTCTACTGTAGGCCAACTGATTTCATCTGCGGGGTTTCATAACTGGAAAATCTACCACCGCCCACATCTTCACTGTGCGACAAATTTCAACGAACTCATGAAAAAGGAGTTGACATACCTATGTGCGACTATTCAGAATTGTGTTTCCACGTAGTATTTATACGGTTTGTTCTCAGTTTGTTATCGAACATTTGTGGAAAAGATATCGATTGTTATGGAAAAGTTAACAAAGTGTTATAAGAAAGTAATCGGTTTAGTTATCGGCGTGTTAACAATTTCTTTTGGCGTCTTATCAATTTTTTATGGAAAACTTGTCAATTTGTAGCGAAAATTTATCGATTTGTTATTAAAAATTTTCGATTTGTAATCGAAAAGTTATAGGTTCTCTTAAAACAAGTTTTAGAATTAGTTATGGAACGGTTATCGATTTACTGTCGTAAACTCATCAAATTTTTATCGAAAAATTTTCGATTTTTTATAAAAAAATTATCGATTTGCTATCGATAAAATATCCCTTTCTTTTGAAAAAGTTATCCATCTGGTTATCGAAAATTTGTCAATTTACTAAATAAGAGTATGCATTAGTTACCTTTTCTGGCGAATTGCTATCTCGAAAATTTACCCATTTATTATCGAAGGTTTACCAATTTGCTATCGGTACTTGCTGTCGAAAAGATACCAGTTTGGTAACGACACCTTTTCGATTTGTATTAAAAAACGGTAACGATTTTGTATTGAAAATTCATCAATTCGCTATCGAAAATTTATCGACTTTTTAAGAAAAATTATCAATTTTTTATCGAAAAGTTATCGCTTTTTTTTAAAAAATTATATATCTGGTTATCGCAAAAATGTCGATTTATTATCGAAAAACTATAGAACTTCCTGAGTACTTTGTACTTTTTTTTTGCAGTGGAAATCGCGGTGTTGAAGAGAGTTCGGTGTTGAGATTTCGGACCTTTGCTCTTTCTAAAACTACTACACACATGATTATTTTCTGCACTATCGATGATAAAGATACATTCCACCCTACGCGAGAATGACACCCCTCAAGATGCGTTACATGATTATCTTATTTTATTCAAATGTGTGACTGTAGCCTAAGCCTAGCTTGAAGCTGAAACAGAAAACAAACTCTGTCATCTAGAAACGTTGTCTGTCTGTCAAGTTGTATGCTTTAAATCAAGCGAGATTTGGATCGGCAACATATTTAAAACAGTATTTTCCACACAAAGGTCAGACTAACAAACCGTAGAATCAGAAAAGTTGTGTATTATAACATCAAATGTATAAATTCTCCCCAAACCACAAACCTCGAATTCAATCTTGAATCCATAACTAAAATCACAATGCCCGTAAAGCAACACTCTTGCACATAAGGAGATTATATGTGGCATGAAAATCACACTTCGGGGCTATTACGTCCCCGCTTGAGTACACCTTTTCATACTCAAAAGGCTGTAAACATATGTACTTATGTAGTGTATCTAAAATAAAACCTCAATGAAATACAATGTCTATTATAAAGTGAAGTTAAAAAAAATACCAACATAACATGCAAATTACATTCTGCAGCAGCAACAACAAAACCTTTTCGTGATTGCTTAATTGCTAGTAAAATACAAATGACGTGGGTGTTTTAATTGGAAGGGTAAAAGGAGTGCAGTCAAGTGGAGTTGTGATTTGTTGGTTGTTTTCTCCCGTTTCCTTTTGCTCTTCGCGTGCTAAATGCTTATATCGCGTGGCTTAGGTATGGCTCGTGACACAAAACGTACACCAAGTAGAATGAGTAGAATGCGGTTTAGTTTAGATCGGAATATATCCATTGTATTTTGGTATGCTAATTTAAAATTTTGTCTGAAATATCGCGACCCACCATGTTTTATGCCGACTCTTAACTGCATTTGAAAACAGATGAAATTTTGGACGGAACCCTCTTAAAAATTTTATAAGGTTTTTTTATGTTGCCTGGACTTTCAGTCAAAAGTTGGTGTAGTGAACATTTAGGATATTTCCGTTTGACCACGGGTCATTTTGAGAAAAATACCATAAATATATTTTTACCTAGCTTTTATTAGTTGGGGTTATATGTAACAACATCTTTTTTTCCAGAAGTTTGATTAACCGTCCTGTGCATAGATGGGTACCCGGGTACTTTTGCATATTCAAAAGCCATTTTTAAATAATCTACAAATAGAAGCGTGTTAAAATTTTGTGGCATCCTATGAGAACAAGTTTTCTACAAAAAGGAGAGACGCTTTTTTCAAATATATTTTCATAAAGATGGTTTTTTAATAAATTAGTTTTTTATTATTAAAATTAGTTTTTTATTACTAGTTCTAATGGCTGGGATACCCAGGTACCACTAGTAGTACTCACGTATGAATTGCCTTGTGATACCCGGCTACCCAGCAATGCGAACTAAGAAGAAAAATTATTCATGAAAAGGACGGTTAATTTGAAACTTCGTACACCCCAATGTTGGTGGGGTGGCATAAGCTCAAGAGACATTAAGTCAATTGAAATCTCCACCAGTTCACTTCCCGGAAAGAAAAATTTCTCAAATAATAAGCCAGTCATGCAGGTACCATTTTGCTAAATTTCAAGTATATCGCACCATCGGGTCTGCGCACTCACGCACGTCTATCGGCCTCTGCGCACTCACGGAATGAAAAATTCCTCAAATATCAACTTGGCCAAAGGAGTACCCTACATCGAACTTAAACCAAACCACACCAAAAGTCACATCTGTTGGAGGTGGTCGGTTTCCAGTCCACGTCCTGGAAAGAAACGTGTCTCAAATAAAAAAGCTGGGGCCCCGATTTTAGGGGGCTCCGGAAAATTTAAAAAGACTTCTAAAATTTTCTTACAAACATAAAATTCTAGAGAGTGAAAGAAAAATATAATCAAAACTGAAAATAAATTTTACTCAAATAAATAAAATTCAATTGACCGCATTCAAAAGGCGACGGCCGACAAAACTAGACAAGGTTCCTAAAAAGGACATTTCCGACTCATTAGACAAATTGTATGAGCGTGCAAAGAAGTGTATCGAAGTGAAGGGAGAGTATATTGAATAATAAAAAAGGTTTATAACTTTTCTTCAGTTGGAAGGTCATACTGGTGAAAGTCTAGCGAATCAAACTTTAAAGTTTCTTACTGAAGACTGTGGTTTAGATATTCAAAATTGTAGAGGACAATAATATGACAACGCATTAAACATGTTCGGGAAGTATAAAGGTGTGCAAGCAAGAATATTGAGTTTTAGTGAGAATGCGATCTATGTTCCCTGTTCCGCGTTCCCTTAATTTGGTTGTAGAGCATGCTGTGAAGTGCTGTTTTTATGCAGTAGATTTTTTCGCCATTATGCCATCGCCATCGTTGGGGCGTATTAAAAAATAAAATAAACAATGAGAAAAATTTGAACACATTGTCACCTACACGCTGGGAGTTAACGATCCATTTGATATGATATGATGATGAATCACAAAATGCTGATACTCGTTATGAGGCGACGTGTATCGCGATAAAATGCAAAAATTCTCATCGTAGAAAAAACCAACCTAATGGCGGAAATGCTCCAGAAGTCCAGAAGTAGAATTTTCGCCTCGCGATGTTTTTAGGACAAAAGGTTTCCTCGAAATCATCGACAATCTTCACAGTGAAATCAAACGACGTGCGAAAGTGTATATGGAAGTTTCAGAGAGATTTGCATTTCTCATAAACTTTTCTCTAAGTGATGGAGACCTCCACGAAGCTGTAAATAACTCAGTTCGTTTTTATTCTAGAGATTTGGAAAAATTTTTCATTGAAATTAAACAATTCCAAAGTTACGTGAACTCCAGATAGACTGATGCACAAAAAACTCATAGTCATTTGTATAAGATTCTAATGGAAGATCAATTAGCCGATGTATTTCCTAACACAGAAATAGCTCTTCGGATTTTTTTAACATTAATGATCACAAATTGTTATATCGAAAGATGCTTCTCGGAATTAAAAATAATCAAAGCTGCTGGAAGAGCTACAACGCAACAAGAGCGACTCGAGATGTTACGTATACTTTGCATTGAACAAAATCGATATTGATGATATAATTCAGGGATCGCCAAGAGCTTATTATGGAAGCGTGACCACATCTTCTTTGAAATCCAAAAATGAAAACAAAACAAGTAAGGACGGTAAACCAAAATCGTCTTACCCAACGATCGGTTGTATGGGAGATATATCCCCGATCCTACCGGATGTCTAATATAATGTCATATAATAATATATATATTTTAATCATCAGGAAATCTTCTATGATATATTAGAATATATATCACCAAGTTTCAGGTTTTTATATTGGAAACTAAGGGAGAAATGGCCAAAAATCTGTCTATCTCAACGATCTGTTGTATGGGATAGGTATATACTATATACATATAGCTCCGATCAAAGTAATTTTTCTCAGGAAATCTTCTATGATATATTAGAATATATACCACCGAGTTCACGTTTATACCTTCTAAATTGCGGTAGGAATGACCAATTTCGTCTTACCCAACGATCGGTTGTATGGGAGATATATCCCCGATCCTAACGGATGTCTAATATAATGTCTATTATAATACCAAAATACATTATTGCGCCAAATTTCATAGAGATATCTCAAAATTTGAGGGACTAGTTTGCTTTCAAACAGACAGACGGACGGACGGACAGGCGGACATGGCTATACCAACTCAGGACCAAAGTTAATATACCATTTCACGTTCGTGAAAGGTATAAAAAGGGAGGCAATAAGTAAAGTTGTATGTAAGTGTGTATGTACATTTGGTTGAATTTTAACGAGTTTTTTCATGTTTCACGTGACATTGACATATATTTTGCAAAACCCCAATAAACCAAATGCACTCCTTCGACGAAAAACAAAAAACAAAGTCACGACAACTTAAATGTAACAGTAATCACGAGCACGCAATAAATATGAAGTAGTTTGTGGTTGTTTTTATTCAAACATTGAATCATGAAATCAAAAGGAAAATTATGCTTTATGTCTAGCCGAGAGCTGGAGGGATACCAATGACGCCCAGGGAGGCATTTCCAGATGCAAGTTTAAACTTAACATACAAGGACGGGGCTGTATTTGGCTGTGCCGAAGACTTCATAACTTTAATGAACGGGGCTGAACATCCATTTGTAATATCCAAATAATCGGCTTTGTAAGATAAGAAATATATGGTGAACAGATGGTAACATGGTATGTACTACATACCTAAGCGATTTTTAAGATAAATAAATTAAATAATTTAAAAAAAATGTTTAAGTTAAACGGTTCTCATCAAAGTTCATCAGTTTAGGGCGTTGATCAGACAATTAAATAAACGCGTTTGACGCGTCAAATTTCTTTTGATATTCATAAGTAAGACCAACTGAACCTTAATCAGGTTATGCTACGCCTCACTAGATTGATGAGGAGTGTAATGACTAGTACCTAGGACCTCTCTAATTATTTTCTAGCTTTTAGTATTATTATTACTTAATATAAGTATTGTTTTCAATAAAACCGTTTAACTTAAAATTTTTTTTTATTATTTTATTTACAAGTTTTTAGTCTTTGTTTAATTGCGCATTATTTCTCATTCTATTTAGTTCATTTAGAGACTCATTATTACAAGACTCTTTCCTGACAATTTGTTACAACCTAAGTCCTCAATACATAATCTTCCAAAGACTTTACTCAACTCGGCGGCACGTATGCTTGTCCCTCCTCAAACTCCAAAGTATTTTGATGTCACTTCTAACGGACTGTATGCAATACTTGTTCCAAATATGAGCCAAATCGGACCACAAATACGGTGTTTTGAAATATTTCGATACATGCGCGACCTATCGGAGTTTTTTTTATACTCAGATGAGCAGAGCTCACAGAGTATATTAATTTTGTTCGCATAATGGTACCCCGTAACGGCATAAAGTAATCGAGATAGATATAGACTTCTCTATATCAAAATGATCTGGGTGAAAAAAGAAATTCATTTCGCCATGTCCGTCCGTCCGTCCGTCAGTCTGTCCGTGAAAACGATAATTGAGTAAATTTTGAGGTATCTTAATGAAAACGATGCGGAATATAAGCACGCCCACTTTATCTAATCAAATATTTCGAAAAACCGAAAAACTGCGATAATTCATTATCAAAGACGGAAAAAGCGATGAAACTTGGTAGGTGGGTTGACCTTATGACGCAGAATAGAAAATTAGTAAAATTTTGGACAATGGGCGTGGCACCGCCCACTTTTAAAAGAAGGTAATTTAAAAGTTTTGCAGGCTGTAGCTTGGCAGCTGAGTATGTAATGTTCGGTTACACCCGAACTTAGCCTTCCTTACTTGTTTTCTTATTATGGCATTGTCATCGGGATCTGAGCTATATTCCAAGTTTGAAGCTTGTAGCTTATCGGGGATTTACTAAAATTTTAATTACAAAATTCGTGTCGGTCGTCCGGCCGGCCTGTCAAGAAGTCAAGCTAAATAAAACCGATTAAAAATAAAAAAGAGGTAGGTACTTTTTATGATGATGCAAAGTTTCACGTTTTTTGTGGTCTCTATGAAATAGCTATGACCATGTATCAGTTATCTCAACAACATATGACGTAAGCGTAAGTATTTGGTGAAGTTTGAAGGTTCTAGCCATTAAAAAGGGGATGGTAATTACGAAAAGCTTCTTATCTGAACAATCGGTTGTGGGAGATATATGCTATTTATGCAAGCATATGGTAAAGTTTTATATATGCTATAGTATTCCGATCCGGCTGGTTCCGTAAAATGTCTAATCGGACCCCTAAATATACCCGCTCACCAAATTTTATCAAGATATCTCAAACATTGAGGGACTAGTTTCCATACATACAGACAGACGGAAATGGCTAAATCCACTCAGCTCTCTGATCATTTCGGTATACTTATTGATGGGTCCATCTATTTTATTTTCCTTTAAAGACTTACCATTTTAAGATTCGTGACAAATTTAATATACCATTTCATTATCATGAAAGGTATAATAAGATGCTCCAAGCTAAAACATGTAAGCATGTTGGTTTCTTGCGCTAGGCGGACGGTATGCCTACTTTCCCTTAGCCGATTCGATATCCAAACATCGCGTCACCATCAAAATCTGCGCACACCTGCTCTTTGTGAGCACAAATCTACCAATCGGAATGAATGAGCAGTTGCTGCATGCCTGGAGAGTACTTATGACCAGAAAGTCGCGAATTCGAAGATCTTGAGATGAATTCCTAGAGAAAACGCCGACCTGGTCTCATATATCTAGAGAGCGCTTATACTATTGAAGGATGGCAGCAGTGAAGCACCCAGGGAAGATGCAAGTCCCGAGTCTATAAACTGGTTAAAGGTTGCATAAATGGTAGAGGAGATACATAAATATGGCGCCACACTGCGCTAAATGTCGAGTAATCGACCTTAGTAGTATTGCATATAAACTGCACTCGGCGAGGGTATATAACTGCATTTGACGAAAATAGATACGGATACGTTTAAATATCTTTAATAATTATTTTTTTAGGATAAATTTCATTGAACAACTTTGAATAGTTTGATATATTTTGATAAATATTATGCTTAGAAAATGATACATTTTTTGTATATCAGCAAATGCATCATGTGACTGATAAGTTAGCTAAACAGGTAGCGTCGCTAAGCAGGCTCGCGGCGAGCATCGGAGGACTGACATAAAGCCAAGAGCTCTTAAAACCAGAAAATATAGAACTAACGTCTTGATATAACGCGTAGGTGATCACGTTGTTGTTGTTGCAGTGCTTAGCCGCATCGAATAGGTGCGGCCACTTACAAATTTTCATCAGTATCCTCTAACGGGAGTCCAAAAAAACTTGCAGTTTCAACAGGGGTAAACCAGATGGAAAGGTGTGTTGGAGACGTTGGTTTCACATTGCAATTGAAAAGATGGTTGGTATCATGTGGCGACACGTTACCAGCAGGACATACATTATATATAGTATGTCTGGGTTGATTCTGGATACGTTAAGGTTTATCCTGTTGCTCTGAGTTTGCGTTATTTGATTTTAAGAACGGGTTTCGCCATACTTTTCCTTGCATAGAAGTCCGAAACGTTTTGGTGCATATCTCTGAGGACGTATTTGTGCTCTTTTTTCTACATACAGCTGAGTTATCCAATATATTTTTTTCTCATAATTCTTGCCACTGGGAGGCGGAGCCTCTTCAATCAGATGCCTCTTGGGATGCCCAGGTTTCTGGGTATTCAACATATCATCTCTTTCCCTTATTGGCAGTACTCTCTCCTCACTGTGCAAATGATGTTCTGGGGACATAAGAAGACAACCCATATCAGTTCTGAGCGCGGAGTTTTGACATGTCTGTCGTTTTTTCCAGTGAGAAACCCTCAAGCTCGGGCATGCAAGCGGCCGGCCAAATGCTTTATAAGTGATAATAAGCGTATCATTATCTTTACCCCAAATGATAGCAAAAGTATTTTTGGTTATAAGACTGTCGGTAACGTAATTCTATCGACGTGGATGTCCAATATAGTCGACATTTGTCTTGCCACGCTATAAATAAGGTCGCCGATGATTTTTTCGGTGACAATGTCAGGTTTCGCGAGGCGAAAAAACTGGAGACATTAGGGAGATAGTAGTTTATTTTATTGCATAGCGGCAGTCTCGTGAAGGTTGACGGTTTTTGAGTTCACCGTCTCAAAGATGTTGCGATGTTGGCAATTATTTCTCATTAGGCATTTTTAATCTCAACCCGCAAAAAAAGGTAAATCTTAATTCTGTTACTCTAGGAATATATCATTTTTCAATGGATATTAAACCATTATATTTTGTTCCGCAATTCGCAATATAACTCTTAGTAATATATCCGCAACATATATTACATATTTTCAATTTCGTAATCGCATTTGGCATTGCTCGTATTGAGAATATGGAATCAAAGCAACAAATAGCAACAGTGATATGCGACCTTTCAACACAGCAAGTTTTCAATGTTTCAAAGCCTAAACGTTTATTAAATCGATACTAACCACGCTTACTAAATGCTAGCGATGTTTTGTACGAAACTCTCATGAAAGAAGGTAAGTAAGGGAACGCAATTAAGCAATAACATTGTATATATTTGTGGGTTTTACGTACTGGCCTCTATGGAAGAAAATGAAAAGGTAATTTAAGGAAGAAATTAAAAATAAATGCTTCCGCCATAATAGCAAGATCAGCTTACTGATTTTAATGCCACGATGAGCAAGGAAAAGGGGTTTTGGTCTGCAACTTTCTTGATCATTTTCCGATGAGTTAGATTGATCGACTTGGTTTCCCCGTACCGCGGAAAATGGCAGTACCAGATTTCAGCATAAAAGATGCATGAAACTACTTAGCTGTCGACTGGTCAAAGGAAACTAAGCCAAATTGAGAACGCCGTCGACTCCGATATTTATCGTGTGGCAACCATTATACTCGCATGCAAAGACACAAAGAAAGCTTGCCAGTGAATCGCTTGCCAAATAAGACAAGCGCTACGTGTGATTTGGGCAGCGAAAATAGCAAAGAGCAGAATTATTAGGAGAATCCTCTCATAGTAACTAACTGCATTGAGAATTGCGCAACGCTTAGGAGAGCAGTGGTCGAACCCACAGACCTGGTAAATACTTGGAACTTGAACCTTAAGGCAGTAGACGTGGATCTTAGACAGCTCAAGACTTTTGCAGCGAGGAGCCTTCCGTATTGCAACTGGTATGATGAGAAGGAAGCAGAATGGAGAGGCCATATTCGGCTATAGTCGACACATCTGCTTTCAAGAGGCAGAAAGGATCCAATTACACGGCCGCGGGGCAGATTTGCCGTACGGACACGACAATTTGTTCTAAAAATCAAGGACATAGGAACCCCACTGGCGAGGTAGTAGCTATCTTCAAGGCATCAGCATCAAACCTGCGAGTCTTAAAGAGGTTGATAAGCGAAAAGGAGGGACCTATAAGAGAAAATGAGTAAATTGGCAAAACAATACCTGTCTACGGTGCTGAACAATCCCTTCGGAAAGATGTCTTACGAAAGGTGGTAGAAAGGGAGATTATTATGTTCCGGCTCAAGATGATGGGCGAAGAAACAGGGAAACGATACCAAAGGATAAAGTAAGTGTCCCAATCGTCATAAGAGTTACAACCCGAACATAACGGCGCAGAATTTGAAGGAACTCAATGTGTCTCGACCAATGGAGAAAGGTCAACATTACATCCTTCAAATAAACAGGAAGCGGGGGGTATCTTGTATACGCTGCCTGGAAAAATTTTCTTGGACATAGGCAGAATTTATATGCGACTCAAGAATATCAATCCTAACACGCTAAAAACGGGCGAAAACGAAGAACACATCCATAGCATTACTAGGGTATAAGGGGGGAAAACAGCCAACTAACGCTACTTGGAAGAAAAAAAGATCAGTCAGAAAAACGTCAGTTCGGATTCCAGCTGATAGAAAAAATAAACAATCCAAGTGTGCTTTGTTTATAGAGGGCAAATTAGCTTCCTTTCTAGGTATCTAGGAGGCTGAAGACCCTTAACACAAATTCCCCGATGACGAACGAACTTGGAATAGCAATATTCCGTATAAAAATTACCGCAATAATCTAGCGTATTGTTAGCAAAGATCCACACCAAAGATGACAAACTGTTTAATCCTAGCCAGTGCAACGTCAGAATTTTTTAAATCTTATGCCGAACAGTTTTACATCAAACGCGAAATCCTGTAGAAGGGTCATGTGTTTATATTACCTTTCGTAAAGCTTTTTAAAATAAAGAAGGACATCTTCGACCCATTTCAAATCAAACGAGGCTTCTTACAAGGCGACTCCTGATTCTGCGATTTCTTTAGCCTAGGGCTTTAGCAGGTAAAATCTATGTGCGCATGAGTGCTGGCTTATGACTTTTATAACTGTTGGCCCTAACAGATGGCAAAAAATTGGTTTCTGCAATGAACAAAGACACAGGGAACCCGCATTGACAGCGAAAACCGTGCCAGCTTATAAATCGAACAAAGATCACTATTTCCAATGTGATGAAAATGAATGGAAATGCTCTGGCGGCAGGGGAAAGGGGAGACCTCCACAGAGTTAGAAAAGACTGAAGAAGAAAACTTGATGTATTCCCGCAACTTACTTCAAAATCGTACTGGTAATACTTTATTATTCCTTTAATAACATTTTACTTAGTGAAAAAATTGCGTGTTGCTGTTGTTGTTGTTGATGTTGTAGTAACAATAAATACACTTCCTTAAGGTTTTGGGAGTGCTCTTGATGTTGATGGTCCTTTGCCGGATATAGATCCGGTACGTTTCAGTAACAAGCTTCTTTGAGGTTCTAGCTCGTCCATCTCGGGAAATATTAATATGACCACAATAAACCTTCATAAACCTTCTAGGTCATCCCTCTCTCCCTACGCCTGCTTGCATAAGTAGCTTGGGGTCGCCTGAGCCACGCCTGCTAAATATGTGTATGATACTTTCATGTTTGTAACAGGATTCCCCTCGTGTAGGTAGGTTTACAATTGAGTTGCGGAAGCTATAAAGCTATAAAGTTTTGTATCAGCCCCTTCAATCCCAGAAATTTTTTGTATATTATTTTTATATACAATCAAAAGAAACGAGTAAAATCAACCGAACTATGGGTCTACTCAAACGATATTTATGTAAGTTTTTGTTCTTTGCAAATTGTTGATTCTGAATTAAGCGTCAAATGAACAAGAAAAAAGTTCATCACAGAAGCTCTCCTAAAAATAATATAAAAATAAAAAATTGTTCTCTAAAGATTTTCATAGCGCTTTTTCCAGGTTCTGATCATAGGGTTTTCGGTGTGAAAAGCGTAGCACGCTCCCGTGACTCCACGGTAGCCGCCTAGCTCTGATGTGTTAACTAACAACTATTAATGTTACCCTAAAAAAAAAAAAAAAAAACAATGAAAACTTTTGAAATATAACCGTTGATATCACAGAGATTTTTCTTTTAACAAAAAATCAAATAGATTTGCAATCTGTCATTTTTACTGAATATTTTTAACTTGGGCGCAACAATTTCTCTTCTGTTGAAATGACCATACAAGTTGGTCTTTCTGACACAAAAGCAAATTGAATTAACCATAAGCGCTAAATTTGATTGAATCACTGCTAATTCAAGGACAACAAACCTGATTTTTAGATTTTACTAGCTTCATTTTTTTCGGTGTAAAAACTAAAGAAATCTTGTTCGTTTCCAAACACCAGTGTACCTCCAGTGGTAGCGTGGGATATCGAAGGATATGAAAACAAGGTATGGCATAATCTATTTTATGCAATCATAAACTTTATTAGTTATTTTTGTAAGAAAATCTGAGACTAGGGGGAATTGCTTTGAAAAACTTCCTTTCCAACCTCCCAAACAGCACAGCCTTAATTGTTGTGTAATAAATCACGGCCATTCCGACAACATACTGTGTGATATTAAAAACAATTATAAAATTAATTATGTAAGCTACTGCATGAAAGTTTAAATTGACAAATACTAGAAGAGATATAGATCGCAGACTTATCATTTCTATGATATCTACAAACTTCTACTATGATGCTTGCAAAACCGTCCATACCAACAAATTCAGCATCACAGTTCTGAATTTATATGAACTTTGTAGTGTACTCAAACTCCGTATATCAGTTCAGTAAATTCTTTAGTAATTTCAATTATGTATAAGATTATGCTTACTACCGCTAAAGGAATATAATGCTATAGTCTGCAAGATTGGATAAATTTGCCAATAATCAATAGTCAAAATAAATGAATCGGAACAGTTTTGCTCGCCTCTGATACTCTACTTATAATAAATTAACTTTTTGCGAAATGTGAATAGCTAGTGGCAAATGTTCAGCGGTACCCCAGGGGATAATAAAATGGCATTATCCACAATGGTATTTTCAAAAAACCATATTGTTACATTGAGGGAACCAAATTACTTAACATTCTCGATTATTTTGTAAGCCCATTGGATGTTCTGACCCCAAAGCTATGCTAGAGTTTGGAATACAAATTTTTGTTTTGCTGAAATATGTAGGTTCAAGAAATTACGTTTTCTAATCGAGCATCTATCTACTACTTATATCAAGACGACATCCGAGGGATATATTTTTCCGTCATAAACTTTGAAGGAAATAATATATTGTGGTGAATGTTGGCATCACTAGGCTGTTAGTAAATAATCAACACCAAATATATTAAGCAGCCAAATTTATGTACATGCACACACATAACCAGCAGCTCGGAATGAAGAGATATCTCACACACACACATGTAGTCATCAGCCGAAGCTTTTACTGACACATACACATGCATATAGGTCAATTACCATGCAGGAGATACAACAGTTCTAGAAGGCGAAACGTCTAGACCTTAGTAGAAATATGCGGACGAGGGAACAGAAAGTATAAAAGCAGCGCAAGCTGAGGAATGACTAATCAGTTTTGATTTAAACACGCTATTGGTTGTGAAGTGTAATTGTGAAGTACTACACCCAAAGTAATCTAAATAGAGACCAGTTTGCAATACTGAATATTAGAGTAAGAGCAAAAGGTTGAAATAAGCGGAATTTCCCAAAATTCGTTACAATATATTTCTACGTACCAGTTTAATAAATCTGATTTAGTAAGATTGCTTCTACTCAACTACCCACCACTATGGTATTAATCTTGACTGCAAAATTCTCCACTAATGCAACCCCACTGTTAAATTTTGTAGTTGCATGTCGATAATTGATTTGTGAAAACCTTCGGCAATCGTTTGTCAATGCCACTGCTGAATGTTTGTTTTTGCTTTTCTATTTCTTTTTTTTCTTTTTTTTGTGCTTGTTTTTGCCATTAGCTTTTGTTTTCCCCTTTTTGCATGTTAGTTTTACACCACATATAATTTTACGTGTGCAATTTCCGATTGATTTATGCCACTTCTTATTGTTCTTGTAATGTTCAAATAAATAATGGGCCTGATGTGGGGTTATTCCCATTGCAGATGTTGCAATGAAACTTTCGTTATTTATTATCTGATGTGAGTTACGTAATATTCTCTTGTAAATAGAGACTATGCCGAACAAACAACAATAATTTACTAAAAATATTTGGCTATGTGCAAAGGCCGTGTCGTTTTTGCGAAAATTGGGTTCTTGCGAATGCATGTACGAAAAAAATTTGTATCGTAGTACTGGGTTCCCTTCATAATCCCGACTTAGAGAATCTCAATAGTACATAAGCGACAAACAATATCTCGACAACTCCAAATCTTTACAATAAAATAATAAAATCTCGTTATAACAAATTACAAATTACGCCGACGCAGAAAGTTGCTCTGCGCAGAAGTACTGTGGACGGCGTAAGAGTTAAGGGTTATTTTTTTTTAGACGCGGCCAAAGGCCGCCTACACCGAAAAGCGTTGTACGCAGAAATACTGTGGATGGCGTAACTGTTGTTGGCTCGGGTAAGTGTTGCTGTGTAGAGATGTCTAAAATAAGAGAACAACTCCGAATGTGTGTATTTTTTATGACAGCATGTTTGATGTTGTCGGGATTTTATGTCGGTATTTGGTTTTGACGGGACTTGGCGATGTCGGCATTATATTTATCGGGATTTACTATTTCCAGATTTCTCAATTCGTATTATTTGTTTGAAATTTTTAATCATGTTTGAGCAGATATTTTATTACTTTTCATGCTGTTTTTCAGACACCATTTATAAAGGATCGTTATAAATTTGATTATGAAAATAGCATTTTATAAATTGTTTTTGAAATTTACTTTTCCGCCTGGAAAATTAGTTTTTTTCGGAATAATTTACAACACACATTTGGGAGAGGGGGTTCCAGGGGGTGTGCCACTGGCATCGGTGGGTCGGGCCTCCAAAGTTAGTGGGGGTCGGTCATACATTTGGACTCGATTGGAGCACTTTAAAAGGGTCAAAGTGGGATTTTTAAAAATTTGCCCCTACCCAAAAGTTCGACCCAAATTGGGGGGGGGGGGGGGGGGGCATCAGAATTCGTTTTAGAGGTATGGTTACTTCGGCAAAGTTTCTTATTTTGATCCCTAGAATACGATTTTCACAGAGCAATGAGCGATTTTTAAATCGACCCGCCCTAGTGGACATACTTCATTGTTGAATAACTCCTGAACTACTTCGAAGAACTCAAAAGTGAATTGTTAGATTTATTTGAAACGAGTTTCTTACATTTCATAACCAATATGAAATAGAAGCGTGACTTGCAAAATTTAGAACCACAACGTTCATCTTTTTTTTTTGTCACGGTCTCACCCGCTAATGCTAATACTGCTCGATATATCTAATGAAAAGAATATGGGGCTTACATAATTTGGTGCTAAATTCAGTTTCATCAGATAAGGACGAGCTATTTTTCTTATTAATCAGTGGAGGGGCAAGTAACCAATTTATAAGATAAATTATGTCCGAACCAAGCTTCACTTTCTCATGGAATGTGAATTTTTTCATTGACTCACAGTTTAAAAAAAAAAGTTAACGATTTTGATAAATATCGAAGTGACCATTGTGGATAAGATAATTGTGATATCTTCAGCATACACATCAAATTAACAAAAAGATGGGATAGCCCGATATTTAAAGCTACTATCATCGTCTCATCCTGCGTCTTTTTATACTCAGTTGAGCAGAGCTCACAGAGTATATTAAGTTTGATTGGATAACGGTTGGTTGTACATATATAAAGGAATCGAGATAGATATAGACTTCCATATATCAAAATAATCAGGATCGAAAAAAAATTTGATTGAGCCATGTCCGTCCGTCCGTCCGTCCGTTAACACGATAACTTGAGTAAATTTTGAGGTATCTTGATGAAATTTGGTATGTAGGTTCCTGAATACTCATCTCAGATCGCTATTTAAAATGAACGATATCGGACTTTAACCACGCCCACTTTTTCGATATCGAAAATTTCGAAAAACCGAAAAAGTTCGATAATTCATTACAAAAGACGGATACAGCGACGAAACTTGCTAGATGAGTTGAACTTATGACGCAGAATAGAAAATTACTAAAATTTTGGACAATGGGCGTGGCACCGCCCACTTTTAAAAGAAGGTAATTTAAAACTTTTGCAAGCTGTAATTTGGTAGTCGTTGAAGGTATCATTATGAAATTTGGCAGGAACGTTACTCCTTTACTATATGTACGCTTAATAAAAATTAGCAAAATCGGAGAAGGACCACGCCCACTTTTAAAAAAAAAAATTTTTTTAAGTAAAATTTTAACAAAAAATTTAATATCTTTACAGTATATAAGTAAATTATGTCAACATTCAACTCCAATAATGATATGGTGCAACAAAATACAAAAATAAAAGAAAATTTCAAAATGGGCGTGGCTCCGCCCTTTTTCATTTAATTTGTCTAGGATACTTTTAACGCCATAAGTCGAACAAAAATGAACCAATCCTTTTGAAATTTGGTAGGGGCATATATTTTATGACGTTAACTGTTTTCTGTGAAAATGGGCGAAATCGGTTGATGCCACGCCCAGTTTTTATACACAGCCGTCCGTCTGTCCTTCCGCATGGCCATTAACCCGATAACTTGAGCAAAAATCGACATATCTTTAATGAACTTAGTTCACGTGCTTACTTGAACTCACTTTATCTTGGTATGAAAAATGAACGAAATCCGACTATGACCACGCCCACTTTTTCGATATCGAAAATTACGAAAAATGAAAAAATGCCATAAATCTATACCAAATACGAAAAAAGGGATGAAACATGGTAAGGTAATTGGATTGTTTTATTGACGCGAAATATAACTTTAGAAAAAACTTAATAAAATGGTGGTGACACCTACCATATTAAGTAGAAGAAAATGAAAAAGTTCATTAACACCTTTCATTTGATACCCATATCGTACAAACACATTCTAGAGTCACCTCTGGTCCACCTTTATGGCGATATTTCGAAACCGCGTCCACTTATAGAACTAAGGCCCACTCCCTTTTAAAATACTCATTAACACCTTTCGTTTGATGCCCATATTGTGCAAACAAATTCTAGGATCACCCCTGGTCCACCTTTATGGCGATATCTCGAAACGGCATCCACCTATGGAACTAAGGATTACTCCCTTTTAAAATGCTCATTAACACCTTTCTTTTGATACCCATATTGTACAAACAAATTCTAGGGTCACCCCTGGTCCACCTTTATGGCGATATCTCGAAACGGCGTCCACCTATGGAACTAAGGATTACTCCCTTTTAAAATACTCATTAACACCTTTCATTTGATACCCATATCGTACAAACGCATTCTAGAGTCACCCCTGGTCCACCTTTATGGCGATATATCGAAAAGGCGACCACCTATACAACAACCACCACTCCCTTTTAAAACCCTCATTAATACCTTTAATTTGATACCCATATCATACAAACACATTCTAGAGTCACCCCTGGTCCACCTTTATGGCGATATTACGAAACGGCATCCACCTATAGAACTAAGGCCCACTCCCTTTTAAAATACTCATTAACACCATTCGTTTGATGCCCATATTGTACAAACAAATTCTAGGGTCGCCCCTGGTCCACCTTTGTGGCGATATCTCGAAACGGCGTCCACCTATGGAACTAAGGATTACTCCCTTTTAAAATACTCATTAACACCTTTCATTTGATACCCCTATCGTACAAATGCATTATAGTCACCCCTGGTCCACCTTTATGGCGATATCTCGAAAAGGCGACCACCTACACAACAACCAAACTCCCTTTTAAAACCCTCATTAATACCTTTAATTTGATACCCATATCGTACAAACGCATTCTAGAGTCAACCCTGATCCACCTTTATGGCTATATCCCTAAATGGCGTCCACCTATAGAACTATAGCCCACTCCCTCATAAAATACTCTTTAATGCCTTTCATTTGATACACATGTCATACAAGCACATTCCAGGGTTTCCCTCGGTTCATTTTCCTACATGGTTATTTTCCCTTATGCTGTCACCATACCCCTCAACTGAGTATGTTATGTTCGGTTACACCCGAACTTAACCTTCCTTACTTGTTTTAACATCCTTTGAAAATTGCTAACGTATGCGTCGCCATATTGAACATCCTGTCAAAACGCTGCCAAACGCTAAAAGTGGCCATCTTGCGCGTCCTGTCAGGCAGTTGACGTGTAAGATATCTCACTTGTTTTATGCAAAATGGACGTGATATTCACTTTAAGGTAAACACAAATTTAACTTAGATTTTAGAAATGTTTTCGCATATACGAAATATTACTTGGGTACGCACTAATCCCAAATCCCATTATAGGCAAACTGATATTAGTTTTTGTAAGAAGTTAAGGTGCTGTGCTGTAGTCAGCATTGATATTTAAATTAATTTAATTATTGTATGTTCTGTAATCAGTTTGATTTGAAAATTAAAGAAATTTGCTTAATATCCTACAGAAGCCAAAACAAAAGTAAAAAAGCAATTTTATTAAATATTCGTCAACACAAAGGTGCAATGAAACGCTAATAGAAATAAATTCAAATAAAATTTCAAAGCTTGACGCAGTAGTCAAAAGGCAGCGGGTGTGTACATCATTGTAATAAGCACAAGGGCAACGCGGTAACTATAAATAATTAAGAGGCAAGCGAACTGCAGCTGGTGTTGCACTGAAGTGAAGAAAAAGTAAAACCAAACAAAGCTGCAAATAAAAAAAGTTGTATTCATTAAAATAAATATTATTTATTTGCTTCAAGAAGGTGCTTCGAAAAAAGATAACGCAATTTTTGTTTTTATTTAGTTTTATGTGGGTACTTCTCATAAACATATTCCAGTCCTTGCTCCACATCCTCTTGTTGTTGCTTCTGCAATTGTTGTAGCTGCAACTGCTGTAATATTTTCAGTTGAAATTCTAAATGCTCTTTATCTTTGTCTTTTTTCGTCGCTGGTGTATTCTGACGACGTGGACGATTCATCATCGGATCCTCCATTTGACGTGATGCTTGCGCTCGCACCTGTGGTGGTGGGCCGGGCGGTTTTTTCTTATCTTTCTTCTTCTTTTTCTGTTCCAAAATTGCAGCATTTGCTGTGGCAATATTTGCCCCACGTTCCATTTGTTTCTGCTTCTTTTTTGCTAAAGCAGTTGTTTGAAAATGTACCAACGGTGAACTGCGTCGACGCACAGCAGCTGCATGTGCCCCAGTGCAACGGTTATCTGGTGTGCCAACACCAAATAAACGACGTATGCGGCGTTTATTTATAAAACCCAAACCTGAGCTGAAAGTGAAACTTGCACCACCTTCGCTACCGGCAACCATTTGACTAAAATTGCTATCCAAATCGCAGGACCCACTACCGCTGTTGAATGTGGCACCGCCAATTGTGCCTGCCGAATCGGCACCACAAGGAAAAAGATATGTATTGAGTGTGCTCAGTGTAGAGGAAGTGAATTGACGTGACAGCTCAAAACCACCAAATGCATTGGCTGTAGAGCTACCGTTTGTAAAATCCCAATCGAAACCAGGTGGAGCGACGCCAGTGGTGGTAATCTGTGGTGGCTGCGAAGCCGGTGGTAGCGTTTGTGCCGTTGATGGTTGCGTGAGCATAGCGACCGCTGTCGAACCGGTGACGGTGGTGCGTTGTGAGCTACTAGTGTTGTTGCTGCTGTTATTTGTATTCGTATGTGTGTTGTTGCTGTTGCTAATGCTGCTTCTATTGTTATTTATATTATGGTTAATATTTGTGCCCGTACTGGTAGTTGTCATAGTGGTGGCATTGTTGTTTTTGCTTTGCTGTGAACGCGTAGTTGTAGACCTCGAAGCTGCTTGCGCGTCAAACGAGTGTGGATTAATATAAATGTGATTGTTGTTATTATAATTTTGTTGTACGCCACCCATACTGGTGGTGGCGCTAACACCGCTTGTGCTGCTGCTCATATTATTGTTGTTATTGGTAAGATTCATATGCAAATTCACCTGATTAATATAATGTGCAATATGTGCGCCTTGAGTTTGTGTTGATTTGCTGCCGGACCCAACTATATTTATGTTGTTATTGTTGTTTTGCAAATCCTGCGCTTGCAAATGATGACTACCACGTGGCGCAATTATCGCCACAGCAGGAACGCCCAAATGGTGTTGCATTTGTTGGGACTGTTGCTGTTGTTGTGCTGATGGTGGACGTGGTGGCATAATTGGTGCAATAGGCAGTGGTGGGAGCTGTGGTGGATCACGCTCGCGACGTAAATGTAGTGCAGCTGCAGCGCCCAGTATATGAGGCGGCGATGGTTGATGCTCTGCTTGCTGCTGGGCCTGTTGACGTTGCCTTTGTGGGCTGTTGTTAACATTTTCAGGTTGCTGTTGTTGACGCTGTGGTGGATCATTATTGCAGTTGTTGCTGTTAGTGGAAGAGCTGCCTCCACCGCCACATCCCCCGCAGCAGTCACATGCGCCAGCGCCGTGTGAGCCCATGGTGTACTTATGTGAATGCGAATTTGTTTCGCCGTACTTTTCGTGAGTACTTCGCTTTGGTAGTATAATATTTTGTATTTTTTTATGCTAATAAGCTTGAATATTTAATTATTGCTGTTTGTTTTTTAGAAGCTTTTTTTATTTAGCTTGGTTTTGCTGAATGTTTTTTTTTCAAGTTATTGAAACCAGAATTTTCTTTTTAGCTTTTCGAAGTAAAGTTATTACTTTTTATTTACTAGCTACTTATTTTACATTATTCGCCATGTGGTAGCTTTATTTTTTAATGCAATTAAGTGCAGTTATTGTTGACTTTCTAGTGCAGTTTGCTTTTATATAGCAATCTTTCTGTTAGAATATACCAAAAAATTTTTACATGCATGGCACATGAGTAAATTTATGCAGCACTTGGCATTGGTGTGGTTTGGGGATTTTTGAGAGTTCTTGCTACTTAGATTTTCCTGAAGAAGTTCACCACTTCGTTTAATACTTCTACCAAAAAGTTATTCACAGACAAAGCTACACATGTTCTATGTCGCCTGATTATGAAAAGCTGGATGAAATTTTGCTTTACAATATTTTTTTTTTTTTTTTCGGAAGTTCATCACAATTTTGAATAGTATACATTTTTTAGCCCATGACACTTGTAAAGCATTCAGAATTCCTCGGCAAGTTTATATATATATATTTTTTTTGTAAAGGGTGTTAAGTTGTGAATTCCTCGGCAAGTTTATATATATATATTTTTTTTATAAAGGGTGTTAAGTTGTGTTTTTTTAACTATTTTCATATTGAAAACTAACTCAACACAGATATATTTTCGAAATCTCAGCAAAGTTGGGAATTCACCACCATTTTGAATACGCATACGTTCTTAACACATTACAGTTGTAAAGCGTTCAACAGTCTTCGGCAAGATTATATATATTTTTTTTTTTGTAAAGGGTGAAACTTGTGTTTTTTAATTTCATCATATTGAAAACCAACTCAACACAAATATATTTTCGTAATCTTATCAAATCTCTGGCAGGTCAATCTGAAGCTCTCACTTTACGTTTGCTTAATTTAAATACACAAAATTTTGTTCTCATAGTTATTCCATTAGTTTTTTATTTTGCTTTGATGCAATTTAGATATTGCGTTTTTTTTTTCAACATTTGCTGCGGAGAGTATTACATATTACATTTTATTATGCAGTTTACTTTTGGTCATCAAACATTTTTTTCAAGACGATGTGTTGAATTTACAAATATTTGCAGATATTTTATCTCACTATGTATTTTCTAAAGTGTTTTATGTTTTCAAGCTATGATATATTTTCACCATGGTGTGTTGTGTTCCGGAATATAATGTTTTGCATGTTTTTTTATCTCACAAGTCGCTGAACTTATTATTTTGTGACGATAAGCGATTAGTCTGGCTTTGTGTAACGATTTATTTTCACCATGATGTGGTGAGTATCCAAAATGTAGGTTCTGCACATTTTTATCTCAAAAGTCGCTTAACAAAGTACGCTGCGATGTATTTCTTGTGTGTTGTATTCTGATCTATTTTCAACATGTGTGGTGAATTTTAAAATATATCAATTTATATCGTTTTTTGGTAGGAAAGATGTCGCAAAATAATTTTTGTCTTAGTATTCATTTAATTTTAATTGTATTTAGAAGGCTTACATTGTAAAATGTCTGCCTTTTTGCGTGTCGGTAGTTTTCAACGCTCAACCCAAGCTTTCAGTTTTGAATAATGCTTTAATTATGGCAGTTTACCCGTTTTTTGTTTAATAATATATAAGGTGACATTTCGCTTATTTATTTCATAAACTTTTTTTATATATTGCGAAGCATTTTGTGTTGCTTCTTAATTAAATATGCGTAAATTTTTTTCGTGTTGCTTCGATGTTTCGATCTGCGGCTAACGGAAACGTTTATTAAAAGCTCTAAATATGTGTGTTATAAATATTTGATGCATTTATTTAATAAGTAATTATGTTTCCAATACATAATTTGTTTAACAAAAATAATATATTTGTGTTCATTTAAGCCACTTGGTATCACAGCAGTTGCTCAATTTTGTTAATTCGACTACATGTGCGCTATTTTTCATCAATTATTCATTTTTGTTCTGTTATTTTTGTTTTCATTTGTATTTTTTAGTAACTTTTAGAGCAACAGTTATTTAATGCAAAAAAAGTTATTAACAGATACCACACTAGCACCTATACAACTAAGCATTTACTAAGCACTAAGCATTTGATAAGTGTTCTCGGTTTTTCAAAAATAATGCTTTTATTTAGAGACGCGTTTTTATTTAAAAAAATTGTAGTTTATTTTATAAAAACTACTGCCACTACAAACTAACGCACTTACATATATACGCTTGCATGTTAACTGTTGCAAGGTCAAACTTTTTAAATTCTCTTTTGCACTGCATACTTCAAGGCGTTGTCACATTTATTTGCACAGCAGGTTTGTGATTTGTTGTTGCATTTTCGAAGCTAATTGCGGGTTATATATTCTTGCAGAATTTTCTGTATTTAGCGATTTGCGAGCTATTTTATCAGAACTTATTAAAATACGGCACTAATTACTTTGCATACTTTTCAGAGTTGCAGCGTTAAGTCTTTAAAAGCAAGCCTTTTTTTATTTGTTTTAAGTTTAGATATGGCGAAATTCAGATATTTTTTTTTTTCAAATCGTGCTCCTTTTTTAAATTATTGCCTTTTCTTTATATTTAAAATTTTTGCTGCACTTAACCTTCTCTTTGCAGCTTTCTTAGCTTACTTTAACACAATTCGTTACTATTCACTAAATATATGCCTAAAATTATGCTAGACATCACATTATGTACTATTTTATTGCCAGATTCATCGAAATTCTCGTCATTACTTTTGGAATTCCAAATCTTTACGGCGCCAGCAGCACTGCACACACACACAAACACTTGCGCGCACATACAGATACACATTCAAATAGCATTAATAAATTGTTTACAAGTTTCCAGTGGCTGTTGAAGGCACGGCATTGGCGTTATTTTAGTTCAACTGTGGTTCCGTATCACGTAGTTCAACATAGCGCTACGGCACTCAGCGCTCACTTCATTCGTTTGACAACAAACAACAAATAAAAGTTGCCAACTTCAATTCACTTCACATAGCCCGTAAGTAAGACAATAAGCTAGGCAGTCAGCGAGCCGACAAACCAAAAACCAACAAACAAAACGTGCTGCCGAGCACACGAGCAACCGAAGTTGAGGCCAATGTGACAGTAAAAATAAAGGAACAAAATTACACCAACAACTCGACCACAATAAAGAGCGCAATGCTGTTACTCACAATGCCACTCTGCCACTTTTCGATTTCCTCCATTTTAAACAAATAATCTGTGCTATAAGCTTTGGCTTTGTTTATCCTACGTTGCGCTTTACGCTGACTTCCGTGACTAGCGGAATTGTTATTGCTTTGAGTGCTATCAGCGTTGAAATTTCAGCTGCGGCCCTCCTCGTGTCGCATTTTATTTGAAGTTGTTTTATAATATTACTTTGAGGTTTTTCATTCATTGATTTGTTTTTGCTGCTATCGGTTATCATTCGTTTCGGAAGTTTTACATTGCGTGACGAAAGGCAAGCTATTGGTTGTGAGTAAGTGGCGCCCTTTCTCTATGAACAGTTAGGAACGTCATACAGTTTTATTTTCCGCTCTGTGTTTGACACTTCTTTGACGGTTATTTGACATTTCAACATGGTTTGTTTATTACTTTATTTTCAAGTTTCTCATACTTGTGAATTTCTGCAGTAAAACCTGCAATTTCTCAAGTAACATACAAATGTTTCATGCTCTTATAGTCTTTATACTCTCATTTATCATATTGTGCTGCTCTTTTAGTTTTGTTAGTATGAATCCACATCTTAGTTGTTGCCATTGCTCTACTAAAGAGGATAAGAGCTATTCAATGCTTAAAGCAAACGACCAGGCGTCCAGCCATCATATGTAGGCTACCAGACAAAGCTCTTCGTAATTTATTTAGGTGGGAGAGCAAAACTTATCCTTAATAGTTTTCCGAACTCTTTAAGTCACTTTCAAGTGTATTAGGTCAAATTCCGGCGAACATTAAATATGACTAAGAGAACAAACTGAAGAGCAGCATCATAGGAGGGAAATGAGTTGCTGTGAAAGCACGTGCATGGAAGTGTTGTTTTGTAGATAAATAAAATACTTCTTGTCTCTAGATATTTGGTATGTCTCCAAATTTGTATACCTACATAGCTGTATTTGTACACGTATTCGAACCCATTATTAGGTATTATAAATGTAATCGTATAACTATGGTTTGTAATTATATAAAGGGTTTGAGAACAAGCAACGACGGAGCTATGTATGTGCATCTACGTTCGTCTATCTTATGACATGAAGGCCCTATGGAGTCGCATACCAATATGTACGAAATGTCAAAGCAAAATGAATTCTCTATGAAAAACCTTTTTTTTGAGACACTCCTTAAATAAATAAACTCAACGGACTGCATGAGTTTATTTATTTAAGGAGTATCTAATAAAAAAAGAAGGTTTTTCATAGAGAATTCATTTTGCTTTGATATTTCTTTGGACCTCCGCACAATAGGTCCTCCGTAAATTTCTTCACTCCTAGAAGATTTCAGCTGCGATACGAGGTAATGGGTCTTTGGCATAAAAAGCGCGCATTTTCTCAGGCTCTTGTTTCTGAGTAAAAGGAGCCTTTTTTGCTGCACAAAACTAATAAATATCGCAAGCTCTTAGAAACTCTCAAGGACTGCCAACACGTCTACCATTTGTTTGTCTCGCAACCCAGTGCTAGAAAATGCAATACTTGGTCAGCCACAGGCGTGCTAATGCCTCCTTCGCTCCTACAACATTGAAAGCCCATCGTGCTTACTTATGAGCCAACTCGTTGCCCTAAATGTTACGATGCCCCGGCATTCAAACTACGGTGTTATGTCAACCGGCCTGATACTTGGCCCACTACTTACACTGGCCAACCAGCGGCAGCCGGTTCTATGTACCCGATC
The DNA here is from genome assembly GCF_040869045.1 of Eurosta solidaginis. Classification (NCBI taxonomy): domain Eukaryota; kingdom Metazoa; phylum Arthropoda; class Insecta; order Diptera; family Tephritidae; genus Eurosta; species Eurosta solidaginis. The sequence goes on from NC_090322.1 coordinate 140,511,695, forward strand.
GACTCGGGATTTTTCCCGACCAAGGGCTGACGTTACAGTGTTTCCCCATTTAATATACTGCTGCAACAACTTGATGTTTTCGTCGCGGACACTGCAGCCCAAAAAGCCTTCTGGCTATCGGTTCGTCAGTGAAAGCTGAGTTATCAAATCTCTAAACAAGCTCAACATCTTTCCAATTTGTTATTATAGGCAAGCTGCTCCTTGAGATGAAATTTACTTGACAAAGAGATCAATTGGCCGACATCGCCTAACGGACTTTGAATCTCTAAAGTCCGTGATATTATGGTCCATGTTATCGCTCCACCTATAGGTATTTGAGCCTTTCGCAATATTCTATTTATGTAGTTCACTTCGACCGTCTTCAAGCAGACAACTGTTCTTTATGCTAAGATCGGTCAAAAAGACGCTCGTATATCCGTGCCGCGTATCCTTTCACAAAATCTCACTTTTTGCTGAGCATTCTTTTGAAAACATGCATAGCTCCATTATTTTATTTCACATTATTTCTTTGTTTAGCTTCCAGTTTACCTCAGGGCTCAGAAACACTTCAAGGTATTTTGCAAAATCAGAAAGAACTAAGCTCTTGGCCGTTAAATGTAGGTGCGGTAAACCTGAAATTTCCCATCTAGTAGTGGAGATGACAACTTCTGCCGACTCGCCTTAGCTACTTAGCTTTGAAGGTGATCCGTGCACGATCTCAATGATCGGGACGGGGCACAGGCACGATACAGTTATGACTACATTATCCAGGTGGACGAGCAAACTGATACAGTATTTGCTAACTTGACGAAGTATGCTTTCTATAGCGAAAAGCCAGAGGAGTGGCGATAAGATACCGCTCTGGAAGTACCTTTCCACAGATGTGCTGTGATCTCACCAAATAACAGTTTAGATCTAATAGTTATAAATAGCGAAGTGAACCCATTATGTTTACAATACGAGCTTTAATGTCAAATGGATAGAGTGCGTATCCTCAGCAATACGCGAAACACGCAGTGGAGGAAATCAGACTTCGATCTAAATACTTAAGTATGGTAAACTCTTTCTTCCTAAAATATATGTCCATCATGTAAAGTGCGAATGGGTCTGAAGTCATTACGCTTTTCATGATCCATGATGCATCCATTTTCCTTAAAAATGAACGCAAGTTTTTTGTTTTCTGAAAAGTTTTCTCAGTTCTCATTGTGAGGGTTAAAATCGGTTGCATCACTAACATAATAAGCACGATATCTATGAGGCTCATTAAACAACATAAATCCTTTCGAAATCCTCATCTCAACATGGTGGACTCCTTCAAGCAATTCCTTGTTTTAGTTTCAAACCCTAATTAGTCTGAAAGGCAGCAGCGTAGCCGCGTGTGATCTCTATCGCAAGGTCCAGCAAAATAAACACACATGTATTAGTCCCTCAATTTTTTTATTAATACCTCTAATTATAATCAGCTGGGCAGAGCCCACAGAGTATATTAACCTTGTTCGCATAACGGTAATCCGTAACGGCATACACTAATCGAGATAGATATAGACTTATATATATCAAAATGATCTGGGCGAAAAAAGAAATTAATTTAGCCATGTCCGTCCGTCCGTCCGTAAGAACGATAACTTGAGTAAATTTTGAGGTATCTTAATGAAATTTGGTACGTAAGTACCTGGGCATTCATCTCAGATCGCTGTTTAAAATGAACGAAATCGGACTACAACCACGGCCACTTTTTCGATATCGAAAATTTCGAAAAAGTGCAATAATTTATTACCAAAGACGGATAAAGCGGTGAAACTTGGTAGGTGCGTTCACCTTATGACGCAAAATAGAAAATTAGGAAAATTTTGGACAATGAGCGTGGCACCGCCGACTTTTAAAAGAAGGTAATTTAAAAGTTTTGCAAGCTGTAATTTGGCAGTCGTTGAAGATATCATGATGAAATTTGTCAGGAATGTTACTCCTATTACTATATGTGTGCTAAATAAAAATTAGCAAAATCGGATGACGAACACGCCCATTTTAAAAAAAAAAATTGTTTAATCAAATTTTAACAAAAATTTAATATCTTAATATATAAGTAAATTATTTCAGCATTCAAGTCCAGTAATGGTATGGTGCAACAAAATACAAAAATAAAAGAAAATTTCAAAATGGGCGTGGCTCCGTCCTTTTTCATTTAATTCGTCTAGAATACTTTTAATGCCATAAATCGAACAAAAATTTACCAGTCCTTTTGTATTTGGTAGGGGCATAGATTTTATGACGTTAACTGTTTTCTGTGAAAATGGGCGAAATCGGTTGAGGCCAAGTCCAGTTTTTATACACAGTCGTCCATCTGTCCTTCAGCTCGGCCGTTAACTCGATAACTTGAGCAAAAATCGATATATCTTTAATAAACTCAGTTCACATATTTATCTGAACTCAATTTATCTTTGTATTAAAAATGGGCGAAATCCGACTATCACCACGCCCACTTTTTCGATATCGAAAATTTAGAAAAATTAAAAAAATGCCATAATTCTATACCAAATACGAACAAAGGGATGAAACATTGTGATTGGATTGGATTTTTGACGCAAAATATAACTTTGGAAAACACTTTGCAAAATGGGTGCGAAACGTACCATATTAAGTAGAAGAAAATGAAAAAGTTCTACAGGGCGAAATTAAAAAGCCTTGGAATCATGGCGGGAATACTGTCCGTGGTATTATATATATAAATAAATTTACGGTACCCGACAGAAGATGTTCTGAGTCACCATGGTCCACATTTTGACGATATTTCGAAAACGCTTTCGCATATACAACTAAGGGGCACTCCCTTTTAAAACCCTCATTAGTACCTTTAATTTATACCCATATCGTACAAACACATTCTAGATTCACTCCTGGTCCACCTTTATGGCGATATCTCGAAAAGGCGTCCACGTATAGAGCTATGGCTCACTCCCTTCTAAAATACTCTTTAATGCCTTCCAATTGATACCCATGTCATACAAATTCATTCCAGGGTTACCCTAGGTCCATTTTCCTACATGGTGATTTTCCCTTATTTTTTCTCCAAAGTTGTCAACTGAGTATTTAATGTTCGGTTTCACCCGAACTTAGCCTTCCTTACTTGTTTTAATTACAAATCCCCGGAAATTATTTGGAATACTCAAAGAGATTAAATTTTGACACACACGTAAATTTACTAGGCACGCATGATGCATAAGCATTTCGCCACAGATAAGGCTAAGTGGCACCCGTCGGTATGTATAAACCTAACCCATTTCGGGAAATCAAATACATAGTCACCACAGTCCCACCATGAACGCAATAAGGTAAGAGTTTCACATGATGGACCAAGCTGAGAAGGAATGAAGCCAAGCACTGGCCTGAAAAACGTCGATTATTATGTGTAGGCGTTACGACTAACAAAGCTAGTATTATCACTAAAAAGAGTCTAAAGCTCATGATGTGTATTCTGATTGGACACTGCAGGTGGAACCGATCGAGCATGTATTGCGCTCCCTTCCTCGCTAGCGCTAATACTCCAGCTATTATATCTCGAAGCAGCAAGTAACACAGGTCTCAGAAAGCTTTAAATATTAGCCAATAGGACGGTTTTATTTTGCGGTAGAGTGGTTATACAGTGGTTATAGTTTTTGACAAGGTCTTTCAGTTTGGTCGTTGAGCAATCATGTGAGTGTTTCCGGACTGGCCAGTTCAACAATACCTAACATGCAATGGAAGAGCGATTAATGCAATTTTTCAAAACAAACACAATATGAGCTAGTTCAGTCATTTCTGTTTTTATACCCAGCTGTAATTGTACACAGGGTATTATAACTTTGATTGGATAATGGTTGGTTGTACAGGTATAAAGGAATCGATAGATATAGACTTCCATATATCAAAATCATCAGTATCGAAAAAAAATTTGATTGAACCATGTCCGCCCGTCCGTCCGTCTGCCCGTTAACACGATAATTTGAGTAAATATTGATATATCTTCACCAAACTTGGTACACGAGCTTATCTGGACCCAGAATAGATTGGTATTGAAAATAAGCGAAATCGGTTGATAACCATGCCCACTTTTTATATATATAACATTTTTGAAAACACAAAAAACCTGATTATTTAGTAAATAATACACCTAGAATTTCTGTGTTATGATAGGCTTTCCTTGACCATAATATTGCTTTTAGTGCAAGCAAAACTCTACTATTGCGCCCAACGTTTCGCTAAATACCTTAGCTTCCTCAGGTGCGAAGCTGCCTTTATTTAAACATTTGCTCCAATTAACCAACGTAATTTGAAATGAACCTAGAATGTTGAAATTCGACGTGTGGACTTATATTGAGACTCTTGATAAAAATTTGAAAATTTTTTTTAAATGGGCGTGGCGCCGCCCATTTATTATAAAATCAATTTTACAAATATTATTAATCATAAATCAAAAATCGTTAAACTTATCGTAACAAAATTCGGCAGAGAGGTTGCCTTTACGATAAGGAATGATTTGAAGAAAAATTAACGAAATCGGTTAAGGACGACGCCCACTTTTATATAAAAGATTTTTGGAAGGGTCGTGGGCGTATAAAATAAGCTATATCTTTGCAAAAAAGAGCTTTGTATCAATAGTATTTCATTTCTCAAGTGGATTTATAGCAATAAATAGGAAAAAAATTTAATTAAAACAGATGGAGGTGGTACCGCCCTTTTATGACTAAGCAATTTTCTATGTTTCGGGAGACATAACTCGAAGAAAACTTATTTCAGAATAGAACATGTATTATTGCGCAGCCTTGTAACACTATTAAGCACACAAAACAAACAACAACAGAATTTCAAGTGTACAGCTGGGTATATAGTGTTCGGTTTCACCCAATCTTTGGCTTCCTTACTTTTTATTTATTTATTTATTTATTTAAAGTCGACACAAAACGAAAACGGTCGACTGCTGAAGTATAAAATTAGTACAAAAAGTTGAATAAAAGTAAACTTATGCATTTAACAATTCAAATTGATCAGATCAGTCGCCGTGAGGAGCTCAGAAGGGAGCATGGTGCGCATAAGGGGGCTGATGCGACGTGGTCATAAAGGGGCCGGATGTTTGAACTCCATTTAACCTACCACAAAACGTTAATGCAACAGAAATCGATGAAGAGTCTATAAATCACTGCAGACACATTCGCAGGAAAATAGCAGTGAAATTTAAAATCTGTTTTCAAATACACAAACAAATATTCTCTATGAGTCAGATAACTGCTTTCATATGCCATATTTCGCACGGAAAACTTGTTTGAGCCAAAGAATTGTGTGTCTATTAAAAAACTACAAAAGTTGACTTACAATTGCCTCAAGAGGCACAATAAGCTCATTTCGTAAATTTGTATTTAATCGCAGCAGGCGTTCATTGCCTCAAAGCACCATAAATTTGCTGTAACTTTCTACAAGGCAAGTAACAACTCGAGCAGTGGGGGCGTTGCCTACGGATGCGAGATGGAGGTGGTGGCGTATGAGTACTGCGGTAGACGGCCATGGTCATGACGACTTAAAGCAGACAATTTATTCATGAACTTAAAATGTACATACATATATATATATACTTATGTACATATACATATGCACCAACATTACAGCTGTGTATGTGTGTTTGTATGCGTAAGCGCTAACGCTTGCGTGCACCTCGTGCTAATGAATCCATTGCGTGACTTGCATAAATAGATTTATAGCTTAACACCAATTGTTATTATGCCTGATTGCTAATTTTTATGTTATCACCGTTGGTGATTGCATCCAACAAAATTATTTGGCTGCAGATTGACGTAATCTCAGAAAAATTAAAAAAAAAAATTGGTAAATGTATGGTGTATGTTACATTTACAAATAAAACCAAAATTTCACACAAAAACAAGTAAAGGTGTCTAAGTTCGGGTGTAATCGAACATTATATACTCAGTGTGAGCTTCAATTGCACATTTGCTTTCAGATAAATTACTTTTCTACATAACATGTGGCACCGCCCGTTTAAAAAAAATTTCTCCCCATTTCCTCCTACCGTAAAACTTGATAAGTGAAATATCATTGATCCAAGACTATTTTTTGCTAAGTTATAGCTTATTATTCTAGTCTACGACTCTTTCAACTTTGTTTTATATCTAAGTTGCCGTGGTCTTTAATCGATCTCGTCCATTTTTTCTAGATATATTTCCTGCTATAGGGAAAATTGGTGTACACAATTTCATTACGATATGTTAATTTTTCTTTGAGTTATGGCTCCAGAAACATAGAAAATTGCTTAGCCATAAAAGGGGCGGCGTCAGGCCCATTTTTTTAAGTTTGAAGTTTTTCCTATTTATAAATACCATTGATATAAAGCACTTTTTTGCAAAGGTATAGCTTATTTTATTCGTACACGACCCCTTTAAAAATCTTGTATATAAAAGTGGGCGTGGTCCTCAACCGATTGCGTTAATTTTTCATCGAAGCATTCTTGTAGTAAGGGCAACCTCTCTGCCGAACTTTGTTATGGTAGGTTTAACGATTATTGATTTATGATTAATAATATTTGTAAAATTGATTTTATCACAAGTGGGCGGCGCCACGCCCATTTTAAATTTTTATCAAGAGTCTCAATATCATTCCACACGTCAAATTTCAATATTACTAAATAAACAAGTTTTTTGTGTTTTCCAAAATGTTATATATATAAAAAGTTGGCGTGGTTATCATCTGATTTCCGCTCATTTACCAATCTATTCTGGGTCCAGATAAGCTCGTGTACCAAATTTGGGGAAGATATCTCAACATTTACTCAAGTTAACGTGTTAAAGGACAGACGGACGGACGGACATGGCTTCGACACTGATGATTTTGATATATGGAAGTCTATATCTATCTCGATCCCTTTATACCTGTACAACCAACCGTTATCCAATCAAAGTTAATATACACTGTGTGCAAAGCATGCTGAATATAAAAACAATTTTAAGTGGATTCGTTGTCTTCACATCGGTAACAACCGATACCGACAACTGTTTTATCGGCTATCGATAGGATTTATTATGGTCAAGTTATGGGTTCATTATCGCCGAACCCTCGTCTTCTTACAGATTTCTTGTTATGAGCGGGTTGTTATGAACGGGTTAAAGATGTGCCATCGAATTTTGAAAATTAGTCAGGCTTTGTTTCATAAGAAAGCAATACGTAGTAGATAACTACCAGAAATCAATAAGATTTCGATATCAAGTATATATTTTTTGATAACAAATCAATAAATTTTCTATAACACAGCGATAACAGGCTGATGACATATTAACAACACGCCGATAGCAAATTGATAAATTTTCGATAAAATATCTATAAATTTTATAAAAAATGTAGTTAAGTTTTCGATTAATATTCGATAACTGTTCGATTAAAATTTGATAGCTTAATGCAAACAAAGCCAAAGCTTTTTGATACCTAATCGATAGTCGATCTCCTATACAAAAATTCGCTAACAAATCGGAAACTTTTCTATAGCAAATTTGATAAAACTTCGATAGTTTTTCAATTAGTAACCGATAAAATAAAAAAATAAATAAATGTAAAGCGCGATAACCTCCGAAGAGATCTAAGGCCGAGCTTCTCTTCCAATTTGCGTCATGCTCCTCTTGATTTTCCCTACAAATTGGCCGGACGGGACCTACATGTTTTATGCCGACTTCAAACGGCATCTGCAAGGCAGACGAGTTTTCACTGAGTGCTTTTCATGGCCGAAATATTCCCGGAGCGCTTGGTAAATACTGCCGAGGGGCGACCCCGCTTAGAAAAATTGTCTTTTAATTGAAAAACTTTATTTCTAAAATTTTGATGTTGCTTTGCCCGGGGTGTGAACCCAGGGCATACGGTGTGGTAGGCGGAGCACACTACCATCACACCACGGTAGCATAACACAATTTTACTCCTTGAAAACATAACAAATCGATAAGTCGCCTTCACTTCGACGATAGCACACCTATAAAAAATGGATAGCAAACCGATAATCCAACCAAAGCAAACCGATAATTCATCATAAAAAATAACAAATTGATAAAACACCGTCCGGTTTCTGTTCCCGATTTGGTTTTGACTTTTAATCTTTCCTTTTCGCTCCCCTCTATTTCTCTTTTCCCCTGCTTCCTTTTCCTTTCCCTCCCGTTTTCCGTTCCTTTCCTTTCCTTGCCTTCTCTTCCCTTAAGTCGCCATGCCCTGATTTGCTTATATCAACTCTGCCGCGAGCATTGTTGCTACGTTACGCTACAGTGTAATGACTACATCTACGTATACATTCTCTATTCCCCCATACCGTTAGCAATATTGTGCCTTTCTTCAATCGATTCCCATAACGAAAATCAATTAACCCGATTATATTTATTAACTACAAATTTTTTGTAACTCATACGTCATGGCAACCTAAGCAGCGGTCGCTTACGGCGTTGCCCATTTAATGATGATTACCAAGCATTAGGCACCCAAATGTGAAAAAATCAAATTTTGAGCAATGGTTAAGTAGCCACGATAAATAAACACGATAAAGACGATAGCTCTGGGAACTTCGAATTGAATTGAAGTTCAATTTCACAGTTATATTACTCGAAACTGCCCCCATAGCGGACCAAGATCACTTATGAATATCTATTTAACACCAAAAATTGGTTTTGTAAATTTGAAGTATATACAGATTTCAACTAAAATGTTAGCTTCACCGCTATAACTTCCATCAAAATCATAATGACAAAACGGCTAAAACCCATAAATATGTTATTCTTTTGCCTAAGGCAATTAAGAATATTGTATCATGCCTTAGTTTAAGTGTTAATTTAAATTAATTTATTTATCATCAAGGCTGTTTAGGCCTTAAACTTAAATTACTAAAAATAAAACTCATTATTACAATTCGTAAAATAATTTATTGAATATGGGCTAGTCTGGGAGTCACTTGTTTAAGAGAGGTTGGAAAGGGCTTGTTTACAAGCTGCAATTGCTTAAGGTAACACAAGTTGGAACATATTATTTTATACCTTTCATGAAAATGAAACGGTATATTAATTTTATCACGATTCTCAAAAATCTTTAAAGGAGAAGAGATGGACCCACCAATAAGGGTCCCGTAATGATCAGGATGACTAGCTGTGTTGATATAGCGATTCCCGTCCGTCTGTCTGTTTGAACTCAAACCAGTACCTTAATTTTTGAGATATCTTGCTGAAATTTTGTGAGCGGGTATGTTTTGCACATTGTTCAGGTCAATAAGAAGACTTGACTACCAAGATGGAAGGAAACTTAAAAGGAAATGCCTCTTGTTAGTACAATTAAAGGAACAAAAGATTAATAAATCTTCGTTTCTAATATTCAAAAGTTTCTAAGATCTGTGCCGTTTTTCTGCTGACACTTTTTATGTAAGGTGTTGTACGAAGGCATTGATGCCACATTGCATTTTCTGACATTTCTTAAAATAAATTGACAGCTTGTAAACCATTGAAGGCGCTAAAAATGTTCTCTTTCCGACGACTTTTCGGCGTAGTTAGTTGACCAAACTGAAATTATCGTAAAGGCCAATAAATTATTCAACCTATTAAAAGACAGCTTTTAGCTCCTTATCTAGATTTTTAGTTTTAAGCAAGCGCATGAACTCTTTGCAATCTAAGTTTATTTTCGTGTACCATACCATAATATATATAATCCAAAAACTAGATGACGTATGCTAAATCCACCAGAAGGGATTGAAGTAGATACAGATTTATAGAGAGCATGAATTGAAGGATATTTTGTCATTTTATTAACTTGATTATGGAAGGAACAAATACTTCATCTCCTTGGCAACCAGCCCCGTGAAAATCTTACTTGCTAACAAGTGCTAATTCGAACTAGGTAGGTAATTAAGAAGTAACCTCCTTGTTAGCCGAATAATCGTCACACTGTATGAAAATGAACATCGAAAGAGTATTCGGAGATGGTTCTCCGATGCATTTTTTTGCTCTGCAACTGCATTCGTATGAATAGCCCCTTAATGAATAAAATTCAGACGATGAACTTGTCCTGGATTTCGTCTACTTGTATCGAATTATAATTTTAACAAAATCGGCGAATTGGTATCGGAGCCCATAAGCTACTTATATGGATATAAGATAACAAAAGATTACTTAAGTACATTACACTTACTCCCTCCGCACATCTCCATACAATTACTCTTTATTTAAGCATAGAGGTGGTGCATCTACAATTACCGTACTATGGAACAAGCGCGCCTTCTTAAAAGCACTTTTTTGCGAACCCCGCAAAACGCAAGGCGTCAATGTTCTTGATTTCTTTTATTTTTATTTTACGAATACGCGTAATGTTTTCGTTAACACAAATATTCAAAATTTTCACTTATTGTATGCACCAAGGATCATTGTATACAAATCAAGTGCGATATCTTATCCGTCAAATGACTGCCAGAATGTTCAAGATGGCTACTTTTTTTTGTTTTGGTAGGATGCTCAATATGGCGGCGCATAGAGCCAGCTATCTTTAGCGGGTGATAGAAAGGGGTACAGAATGAGATCACGATAATCACTTAAAAATCGGTTTGGCGTCTATGCAGAAATTATCACAGTATCTTATCCACAATGCCAAAAACCGTTAGATTTAAATATATAAACATTTTTCAAATCAAAGGGTTAAAATTTTTTTATTTGACGCCAGAACTTCTAAAAAAAGAGAAAACTGACAAGTTTACTATTACTTTGCTTAATATATTTTTGTACTCCACTAAACCAGGCGAATCCATACCAGGCGGTGGCAAAGCAAATTCAACCAATTCGTTGTGCAGAAGAATGTCAAGTCAAAAGAAAACTTAAATTGATTTCGATTAACTGACATATTAAAGTACAGGGTGCTGTATGGAAACTAATCAAGAAGAATAAATCAGCTGTTGGGATAACAACACCTGGTACTGGATTCGCCTTGCCACTAGCCGTACAGCGTGATATATGTTTCCCCACACTTATATTAATTTTTGTTTTTGACGCACAGTGTAATTACAATGAAAAATTAATAATACACAATAATATAAACAATATTTACGTGATTTTCATGGCATCCTGCATAAGAAGCTGCTTTTGCCTGTAGATTTGTTGGTACGAACAAAACAGTGGCGGCAAATCAGGTATCAAATATTTATATAACGTACAGTTACGTTTATGCCCCATGAAATTTGTGTTGTAATATAAAAATAGAGAAAAGAAAATTAACGACACAAAGTTAAAATTAGAGAACAAGCACTATCAAAGACAGTTTTCAACTCTCTGTTTATCTAAGCGAATATCTACCGATTATATACGTAACAAAAGCGAGCTATTCCCACAAAAAATTACAAATACGAACGCACGCACCTCTTCTTCTTGTGCCGCATCTCAGCAGGCGAACGTACATTTTGCGCTATCTGCATCTTTGATGAGGTACTAAATTGAAAGGAAGATGGCACTGGATGTGAACCACATTAAGTGGAACAATGAAAAAAGGAAGGATCAAATGCAAGTTGGTGACATAGTATACGCCGTAATTATAATGTTGATGGCAGTAGTTATTAATTGTAAATCCATTATCGTAAACATTTAATGACGATTGGAGTTCACGGCAGTGGCCGAAGCGTATGGAAACGTTTACCGTTAGTTGGAGCACATGAATGCGTATTTTTTGTTGTATTGATGTGTACAAAGCACGCGGTGTATTTTGATTTCAGCGAGATATAGTGCTGCGCAAGAGTGTGTGGGCGTGGCGAATATAGAAACCACAATTCAAAATTAACTGGTGTAGATTTGTGAAATTGTTGTTATGGGTTCATAAATGAATAAAATTGCACATGTAAGCATGTGTGTTTATATATGTCTGTATATGGCAATGCAGACGCTTGCTTACATACTTTTAAGCGCTTAATTTCAAATCCGTACAGCACATGAGAATTTTTCCAATTTTTTTTTATATTTTGACTTTATTTCAGAAAAATTTTAAAATTTTTAATTTATTCCACATGCTTATGTGATTTGATTGAACACTTGCACTATAACACTAGCACTTAGTTTACACCACAGACCACTTTTTTCTGTTCTCGCATTACTTAACCGTAATTTGATGCACACGCGCTGCGTAACACATAACACAATTTTCACAGAAAAAATAGAAAAATGAATTTTCATAAAAGGGGAAAAAATATAATTGCTGGACGCGCCTTAACACCGATATATAAATAAACCTTGAGACGTTTTAGCTCAAATAGTTTTTCACACTAAAAAATACAGTGTTGTTATTGCTATGTTACACCTAAGCGCAAACAGCTGACAAATAGACACAAAAAAGGTTCGTGTATAGTTTTTTATTGTTATTCTATTAACTTTTTGTCTGGCTTGAACTAATTGAATTTTAAGCTTTGCCTCTTAAATGGTAGCAGTGGTGGCACATAGACACTGCGGGCGTTCTTATGTTTACCTCTTTTAATTGTTTGAGCATTAAGACCTGCATCAAAGTATGCACTCATTTCAGATTATTTAAAAAAACACTTTTTAGACTTTTATAATATAATCAAGCAACTTGAATCAGTAGCGGCATTATATCTAAAGCACTAACGGAAACAGCTCCAACGAACATTTAGCCCCATTATGAGTGGATGCAGTACGCCACTGTTTAGCTTTTGCAAGCCTTGACTTTGTGGTAATTAGTGAATGCTACAAAAAATTGAAATAACAAACAAAGCGCTAAAAACAAACACTGTGTTTTCAGGTTGAGCCATCATATTCACTGCAGGGTTTGTCTTTACCTGCATTCTCAGCTGTGTACTTACAATGTAGTAACTTTATAAAATTTCTATTCATCGATGTCTTTTTATTATATATTTTTTATTTAAATTCATTTTAATTAATTTTTTATTTTGTTTTATTAAATTTTCTATTAATTTTTTCGTTTTTTATTTTTTATTTTGTTCCCTTTCCTTTTAGTTTATTTTACTGCATTCTGTTTTTTAATTTTTTATTTTTATTTTCATTTTATTTTACTCTATTATATTCTACTTGATTAAATTTTATTTTATATAATTTTATATTATATTATATTATATTATATTATATTATATTATATTATATTATATTATATTATATTATATTATATTATATTATATTATATTATATTATATTATATTATATTATATTATATTATATTATATTATATTATATTATATTATATTATATTATATTATATTATATTATATTATATTGTAACGAATTTACTTGCAAATCCTCTTATTTGCCCTTTTGCTAAGTTCGTATCACTAAACTGTTGAATAAATAACTCCAATATTGAATAATGGAAAAATTGCCTTTATTAAAGTACTTCACAATAACACTTATACTTTGCAACCAGCTTGCTTAACAACCAAACTGATTGATAGTTCAAATGAAACTCTACTATTGCCCGCCAGATTGCGTGCTTAATCAATAACTGCTTGATAGCTCAAATCAAACTGAATTCCAGCGCCTCTACATTTGCTGCCTTTTATGCTCTCTGATTTCAACGTTCGCATCTTCTAGGCGCTTTCAGAATCTACTATTTGCCATCAGCTCTCAAACTTCTCAGCTGTAACTACAATTGCACGATTTTATAGCTTCTCTCATTGCATACTTTCAGGGGTATCTCAGATATATGCATGTGTTTGTGCATTGACTCTCCGCTGCTTGTATACGTACATGGTACATATGTGTAGACGCATTATTGTTTCGTTTATGTAGATACATAATGATTGAATTATTGATGTGAATTCACGTCACTCCTTAGCATCGGCCTAGAGATAGCAGCACCCCTTAATTTTGCTAATATTCGTAACAATATTATATTATATTATATTATATTATATTATATATATTATATTACATTATATTATATTATATTATGTTATATTATATTATATTATATTATATTATATTATATTATATTATATTTTATTTGATTTGGTTTGATTTGATTTGATTTTATTTTATTTTATTTTATTTTATTTTACTTTATTTTATTACATTTTTTTATTTTATTATACTTTAATTTATTTTATTTTATTTCATTCTACTTATTTTTTACTTCTTTCATTTCATTTAACTTTATTTTATTTCGCTTTACTTTATTTCTTAAAATTTTTTTTATTTTATTGTATTATTTGTCTCCAGCATCAAGTCGCAAAAAATTACACTATAGAAGTCACTCTCTCTGAAACCTCGTTGAGTTTTGCGGGGAACCAAATTCAGAAATATTCAGCTCTTTTTCGTGCTGTCGAAGGTGGCTTTAAAATCGAATAAGAGATGTTGTGTGTCAATTCTTTTTACGCTGGTTTTTTCCAAGATTTGGCGTATGGTGAAAATCTGGTGAATGAATTACCAGATCTGAAACCGTACTGAAATGGTCTTATCAGCCGATTTACGCTGGGCTTCGAACCTTATTTGAGATACCTAGAAGGGTGATTCCGCGATAGTTGGCCCAGTTTGTACGATCCTGCGCCTTGTGGACTGGGCAAAAAAGACTTAGATTTCATCGTCGGCCATACACAAGTTGGACCATATTTTGCAAAGACGTTGATGCATGTGCCCTACCAATTTCCGCCATATTTAAATAGCTCCGCAAGCAATCAATTAGCGCAAGCGATCTTGTTTTTTAATCTGGTTGTTGCTATTCTGATGTCGTCATAATCGGGTGTGAGTGCATAAATCCCATCATAATTATCCCTGTCAATAACTTGCTGTCTCCGTTTTCTCCATTTAGGAGAACAGAGAAGTGTTCCCTCCATAATAGATGTACTCTCTGTACGTCGGCTGCAAGGTCATTTATAAAATAAATATATTTTTTAACGGTTTTATTTAGCTGGACTGACAGGCCGACGGCCGCGCGGCCGTTTTGAGCGAATTTTGTAATTAAAATTTAAGTAACTTCCCGATAAGCTACAAACATGAAATCTGGAATATAGTTCAGAACCCGATGAAAATGTAATAATAAGAAACAAACTCCGATAAATGGCGCATGGATCGAAATATTTCAAAAAATCGTATTTGTGGTCCGATTTGGTTCATATTTTGAACACATAATACATGCAAGAATAGAAAGAGACCTATGAAGAAAATTCGCCGGTGGGTGGCGCAAGGATAGAGATATTCAAAAAATCGGATTTGTGCTCTGATTTGGCGCATATTTCGAACACGTAATACATACGAGAGTAGAAAGAGACCTATAAAGAAATATCGCCGCTTGGTGGCGCAGGGATCGAGATATTCAAGAAAATCGTATTTGTGGTCCGATTTGGCTCATATTTGGAGCACATAATATATATGTGAATAGAAAGCGACCTATGATGCCCGATTTGTTTCATATTTGGAACAAATATTACATAT
This sequence comes from Eurosta solidaginis, assembly GCF_040869045.1. Classification (NCBI taxonomy): domain Eukaryota; kingdom Metazoa; phylum Arthropoda; class Insecta; order Diptera; family Tephritidae; genus Eurosta; species Eurosta solidaginis. The sequence goes on from NC_090322.1 coordinate 140,527,096, forward strand.
AGTCCCGTAGATTAGAATTAGATTGTAACAAATTGTCAGGAAAGAAGAATGAGAAATAATAGGCAATTAAATAAAGACTAAAAACTTGAAAATAAAATAATTAAAAACAAGTAAAGGTGTCTAAGTTCGGGTGTAACCGAACATTATATACTCAGCGTGAGCTTCAATTGTACATTTCCTTTCAGATAAATTACTTTTCTACATAACACGTGGCCCCGTCCGTTCAAAAAAAATGTCTCCACATTTACTCTTACAATAAAACTTGATAAGTGAAATATCATTGATTCAAAATTATTTTTTGCTAAGTTATGGCTTATTATTCTAGTCTACGACCCTTTTAAACTTGTTTTATATCTAAGCCGCTGTGGTCTTTAACCGATCTCGTCCATTTTACTAGAAATATTTTCTGCTATAAGAAAAATATGTGTACAAAACTTCATTACGATCCGTTAATTTTTCTTCGAGTTATGGCTCCCGAAACATAGAAAACTGCTTAGTCATAAAAGGAGCGGTACCACACACATTTTAAAAAATGTTTGTGTTTTCCAATTTAATGTTATAATTCAATTTAAAAAGCAAAATTCTATTAACACAAAGCTCTTTTTCCCTAAGATATAGCTTATTATTTTCGACCACGACCCTTTTAAAAATCTTTTATATAAAAGTGGGCGTGGTCCTTAGCATATTTCGTTAATTTTTCTTCAAAGTATTTCTTATAGTAAAGGCAACCTGTCTGCCGATACGATAGGTTTAACGATTATTGATTTATGATCAATAATATTTGTAAAACTGATTTTATCACAAGTGAGCGGTGCTACGCCCATTTAAAAAAATTTTTCAAATTTTTCAAATTTTTATCAAGAGTCTCAATATCAGTAACATGTCAAATTTCAACCTTCTAGGTATATTATTTACTAAATAATCAGGTTTTTTGTGTTTTCCAAAATTTTATATATATAAAAAGTGGGCGTGGTTATCATCCGATTTCGCTCATTTTCTATACCAATCTATTCTGGGTCCAGATAAGCTAGTGTACCAAATTTGGAGAAGATATCTCAATATTTACTCCAGTTATCGTGCTAACGGACGGACGGACGGACGGCTCAATCAAATTTGTTTTCGATACTGATGATTTTCATATATGGAACTCTATATCTACCTCGATTCCTTTATACCTGTACAACCAACCGTTATCCAATCAAAGTTAATATACTCTGTGTGCAAAGCACGCTGAGTATAAAAAATGTTTAAGTTAAAGGTTTTATTGAAAACAATACTTACATGAAGTAATAATAATAATAAAATCTAGAAAATAATTAGGTAGGTGCTAGGTACTAGTCATCACACTCCTCATCAATCTATATCTAAATAAAAGCATTAGACGCGTAAAATTTCTATTTATAGCCATAAGTAAGATCCACGCGCCCAATGCTTTTATTTAATTGTCTGATCAACGCCCTAGATTGATGAGGAGTGTGAAGACTAGTACCTAGCACCTACCTAATTATTTTCTAGATTTTGGTATTATTATTACTTCATGTAAGTATTGTTTTCAATAAAACCGTTTAACTTAAACAATTTTTTGTGATTATTTTATTTTATAGAAAAACTGAAAAGTATGAAACACACTGGCGATGTACAAAAACTTTTTATCGGAAAATATTTTGTTGTTTTTAAAAGAGCTGAAAAAGCTGTGCAAAACAATACGAAACATGTTCGGGACACACAATAAATGGTTTTTCTTCTGGTAAATTATACAAAAATTTTCCAAAGAACCATTTCAATAGTTATTTTTTGTTTGACTCGTAAAAGTTCGCGTCAAAAAATTGTCCTAGTTGAAAGTTCATGGGATCCCGGAGATCCACATAACATTTTTATGACTAATCATGCATTCTTTTTAGTTTTCGTACTAAATAAAGTCCACAAATAAAAGTAAAATCCCGACTTTTATCTTATTAGTCCGAAAATAAAAGTAAAATTTCGAACTTTAAATTATTAAGCACATATAAATGTACGGTCCGGTAACTGTGGAACGGCTCATCCAAATTAAATGAGTTTCATACCAATAGGTTATCCTAAATGTTTAGATTTGAAACCTCCATGGTAATTTGAATGTTCTCCTTACTTATATCCAAAATTTGTCATAGAAAAACTAAAACCAACCCTCATAGTGCTATACTTATTTTTTCCCATAGTAAACTTGAACTTGTTTTTTTCCATCCAGGTTGATCAAATTGAGTAATTGCGTTAAAATTTGATTTGATTTGATGGCTTTCTGTTGAAACATTTGGATGAGTCGTTCCATAGTTCCTATAACTCCCGAATTTTATGCTATCCTTAAGAAATAAATGTCCAGATTTAACTTTTATTCGCGAACTTGTAAATTAAATTCCGGATTTATGAATTTCTTTCGGGCTAACAAATTAAGGGCTACATTCTGTATTGCGAACGATAGTGAGGACGATCGATTCGTCTCAGAACGATTTCGTCTAGCAGTGGCATTATCAATAATTGTCGTTCAGCCTTTACGTTTCTGACTTTATGTCAAACAACAAGGCGAAAACAATTTTCAAATTATACGTTGCCACAGTTTAACATAGTGCAAATACACTACGATTAGTCTCTGAGGCGAACCGACATTCGTTTCGCTATAGAGAATGAGGTTCCAAAAGTCTAGAAATAATTTTTTTGTAGTAGTTTTACTATTAAATAAGCACAAGTTTGGGTCCCTGATTTTTCTTATAAGCAGTTTTTCAAACTACAATTCAACACAATCATAAACTAATTACAAATATTTATAAAATTGTTATATAAGATGTAGATATGTATATTACCTGGGCGCTTGTGTTAAGCTGCCGTGCGTCGAGACGTAGGCCATGCATGCATTTCCATTTACAGGAGCTTTCCAATGAAAATTTGTTAGCACTCTGGCACTGATGCATGAAATTACATACAAATATATATGTATAATCATATGTATGTATGTATTTATTTGGTAACACAGTGTATGGAAAATATAAAAAGAAGTGCACAACAAAACAAATATACACACCACTTATGATATATACAAGTGTATAAACACAACAACAACAAATTTAAGTTTATTGTTGTATTTCTATTAATACATAATTGCAATTAAAATACTTTTGTTTAATAGCGTAAAAGAAAACAAAATTTTTTAAACAATTTTCAACTCAGCACATAAAACAGGTGCATTTACATATATACACGTACGTATGTACACAAAATACGTAAATTCCACTCAAACTATTTAAATTTTGTATGCCGGAATTCTCTTAAAATTTTTAACGACCTGTGAATTTTTGTAAATGCAATAATTTTCAAACAAACAAATTTTAATACGTTTGTAGTTGTTTGTATGCATAAATGTGGATATATGAATGTCGAATTTAATGTTATTACACAATTTTTTATTTATTTAAATTTTCCCGTAACACCAGGGGTACGACCAACAATGGCCTTGGCTATTAACTGTGTCGATATACTGCTCTCGTTGATCGCTTGTTTACAGCAGCTGTGGAGTACCAGATTTTGTTCTTTTGAGGCTTTACTTTTAAATTTTACTATTCCGTTTTGTTGATTGTAATTTTTTTGTTTGCCACGTTATTGGCAGCTGCAGCTGATGCACTTGGAATTTTCACTACACTTCATCTATTTACTTTGAGAAAATTTTACATTTATGAGTCATCTTCGTTCACTTTTCTCATTATGGTAGCGAAACAAAATCAATTTAAAATTAAATAAATTTGTTTTTGATTCGTAACTTACGCAACGTGTATCTTTATAATTCCTTTGTTTTTACTCAAATTTTATATTTATGTTATTTGCACACTGCAACACCCGAGGATGTACTCCTCTCAAAGCAACATCAAAAATTAAAAACCAATTTTTTGAATTAGAAAAAAAGTGTTTTTATCACCCTTGGCAGTGATTTGGCTCCGAGTGTATTTCTGCCATGTGAAACTTCTCAGTCAAAACTTATCTGCCTTGAAGGGCCTTTCTAATTCGACGTAAATCATGTAGGTCCCCCCGTTCAGCCATCTTGTAGAAAATATAAGAAAGAGCACAACGCAAACTGGAGGAGAAGCTCACCTTAAAATCTCTTCGAAGGTTATCGCTCCTTGTATTTGTTTCGTTTATTTATGAAGGGAACTTTAATGGTGGTGCGGTTATTTAAAATAATCATTAAATTAATCGAGTCAATAATTCCAAAACGAAACAGCATTTAGAAACTTTTTCGATAGGAGTGGCAGCTACTAAAGCGATAAGACGAAATTTGTTGTGGAAAATTGTATTTTTGTTTAGCAAAAGCAAATAATTCGATATAGTATTTTGAGAAGTTGAAATTGATAAAGAAAATGCATACTGATTTGCGAAAATCTTTTATCACAAATATGCAGAGATCTAGTAAGCAATTTTTGAGAGTGAAAGGGAAGCCATCGCAAATGCCTTGCCAAAGCTGGCGTAACAGGAAGCGGCACCGTGAAGGCAAGTCATCCAAAATGCGAATGAGTGCGTGCCCCATGAATTAGAGTGCAAAAGTATGCTCATGCGAGACAAAAGAATACAGACAAATAATGGGGATTGCTCAACTTTTTTGATACTTGCAACGATATCTCTTTTGTGTCATGTACCACAACAACTTTTTTATACAAATACAGAAATTAAAACAGTTAACTGAAAAAAGTTCTCAAACATTACTGAAGTTGGGGATAATTCAAAACGTAAAATTTACTCATCGGCTTAATGTCTGCTTGGTGAAAAAAATTCCGCTAAGGTATATATTTTTTTTGTAAAATGAATTCATATTACCGTAATAACTACAAAACTTATCGAATTATGTACTTCGGGGCGATGGACGATAAGATAATCTGAAGATTGTTAGCAGGGTTAACAATTTTTGTTAAAAAAGAAACACTTTGCGTGTGTGTTCTGTGTAAACCAAAGGTTCAAAAACAAGTTCAGCGAGAGATTTTCACCACGGATTAAGATGATGGTAGGTTGAGCGCAGATTCTCAGAAAGCAAAGTTCAAAGTATAAATCTCATGACAAAGTCGCTTCGTCTTCTGCAAACTGCGAATATATTTCTTGTTACTCGACTCACGGAGGAGATCAGTTCTACCTCCCCTAAAATAAAAAAAAAACACGCGGGGATATGTTCAACGCGAAGCATGAAAAAATGCCCTGGAGCAAAGGCCGAACTTATCTGTGAATCAGGAAAAAAAGTACAGCAAAACATCATCTGCGTCTCAGGAAGGGAAGTACCGAGAATAAGAATTCTAAAATGCTAAAAGCACGCGATGTCAAAAGGGCTCACAGGAGCCTTAAACTTATGTTAAAACAAGTAAGGAAGGCTAAGTTCGGGTGTAACAGAACATTACATACCCAGCTGAGAGCTTTGGAGACAAAATAAGGGAAAATCACCATGTAGGAAAATGAACCTAGGGTAACCCTAGAATGTGTTTGTATGACATGGGTATCAAATGGAAGGTACTAAATAGTATTTTAAAAGGGAGTGGGCCATAGCTCTATAGGTGGACGCCTTTTCGAGATATCGCCATAAAGGTGGACCAGGGGTAACTCGAGAATGTGTTTGTACGATATGGTAATCAAATGACAGGCGTTAATGAGTATTTTAAAAAGGAGTGAGCCTTAGTTCTATAGGTGGATGCCTGTTCGAGATATCGCCATAAAGGTGGACCAGGGGTGACTCTAGAAATTGTTTGTACGATATTGTTATCAAGTAGATATGGGGGTAGGGTCTGCGTAATACTGTTCTCATCCAGAAATAAAGTTGATCAGCTCTGAAATCCAGCTAAGGATCATTCTTTCCGAAAAATACTACATTGGATTACGTAGGCAATTGAAAATTAAAGCCCTCACTGGGCAAACGAAAGTCCTGCTATATGGTACAGAAGTACGAACCATGACAAAATCAGATGAAGCGGATCTTGGAGTGTTCGAGAGAAATGTTCTTCGAAAGATCTACAAACCTAGGCGCTTTGGCGACAGCGATTACCGATGAAGATTGAATGATTAGCTATACGAGCTATACGAACTTTACGCATGCATAAACATATTTCAGCGAACTAAAACGCAGCGTCTACGCGGGCTAGGTCATGATATGCGAATTAAAGATGATTCTCCTGCTGAGAAGATTATCGGAACCCGCCTATTGAAGCAGAGAAAGAAGGCAGCTCACACTGTGGTAAAATGACCAAGTGGACAACGAATTGAGTTCCACTTTTGTGGCAAATTGCCGCCTGTTAACTCAGAGAAGAAGTGACTGGCACATCTTGTTGGACTGCCGTAACCAACTAAATGGTTAATCGCCAATTAAGCAAGTCAGTAATTAAGAAAGTTGATAAGGCAAGCAGGAAAGGCGAACACACAAAGTGCGGTGCTGCAAAGTGTGCATGTGCAGGTCTCACAATCTTACATTTCCACAGTTACTCTAATCTTTGGAAAGAAGGACAGTAGGTCAAAGATGAGTATTCTGATTGGTCACCGCCTGCTGGCGTCACGTGCTATAAAACCAGGCCTAGTCAGTAAGAGCAGCAGAGGTTAGACCATAGCTATTAGGAGTAATAAAGCTACCAGATCTTGAAGCAGCAAGTGGCATTAGTCTTAGAAAGTTTTTAGTGCTTGCCAAGCGAACAGAGGTATTTTATAATATAGGTTCTGGTTTCCGATAGGGGTTTTTAGTTTGGTCATTGAAGAAACTTCTGGTAATAGTATGTACTCATTCAGACTAAGCGAGGTCCTCATGGGCTTGCCAGTTGAGCCTCACCATATCTGGCTTTCGATTATTTTCCGTATTCCCCGTACAGCATACCAATCACGCACACAACTACTACCCTCACATTCTATATTCCACCGTGTCGCTGTTAATCCACTGTACAGTTATTAATCAAAAACTAATCACCGCTATTTCCGGATATTTACCATTGAGAATGAGGTTCGTGGGACATAGAAAGTTAAAATTAGGCCTCGTCAGTAATATCAGATGTAGGAAGCGCGTGTTTCAAGATTAAACGATCGAGCACGTTCTTTGCTCATATCCTGCGCTCGCCAGGGTAAGACTGCAGCTATTAGAAGTGACACAGCTATTTGATTTAAAAGCATCGGAATAGGTCCATAAAAGCTTCTAGTATTTGCCAAGAGTAAGGAGGTAATTCATAGCATAAATTCTGGTATGTCATAAGGTTTATCAGCTTGGCCGTTGAGCAGACTTATTAAAGTTACTGAAGGGCAACGGTGTTTGGCTTGTTTACGTACGGATGACCACGATTTATATGGAGTTTCGAACATTCTGGGAAAAGCATACCCAAATTAATTAAGAAAAATCGAAAGTTGTCGAATTTTTGAGGTTTGTCCAGCAAAATCAAAAGGTTTGGGGTATATGCTTGTTGGGTTCTTATTATTTTTATTTAACTTTGTATTTTAGTTATTTTGAACTTTGTAATTTTAAAATGTTTTATCAAAATTTTAATTTTCAATATTGATTTTTAAATTTTCAAAAATGTTCATTATTGTGAAAAATTTAAAAAGATATTGAGGCATACATTTAGGCGTATTCTTTATTGAATAAAAGTTTCTTTATATATATAATTAAAAGTGGTTTCAATCACCACACTAGCGATCCTGGCAGGAGCTAATAATTAAATAAAACAATTAAGGACGGGACTGTCTTCGACTGTGCCGAAGACTTCATACCTTTCATGAATGGGGCTGAACAATAATCTTATAGTAAACAGATGTACATACCTAAACGATTTTTAAGATAAATATAAAATAAAAAATAGGTAGGTATTTTGTGTGAGGATGCAAAGTTTCAAGGTTTTTGTGGTCTGCGTGTAAAAACTATGACTACGAATCACATGTTTCAACAATATATGACATAAACGTAACTATTTGATGAAATTTGATGAATTTTGAAGCCTCTAGCCGTAAAAAAGGGGTCCAAATGACAGTTTATATGGGGTATATAATATATATACCACCGATCTCTATGATTTTTTTACAGAACAATATATACTATATACGTAAGAAATCGGCGAAATTTGAAGCTTATAACTGTTAAAATGGGGTAGAAATTGCGAAAAGTTTCTTATCTGAACAATCGGTTGTTTGAGATATATACTATATATACAACGGGTCTCTATGATTTTTTAAGAAAACAATATATGCTATATTCGTAAGCGTTCGGTGAAATTTGAAGCTTCTAGCTGTTAAAATGGGGCTGAAATTGCAAAAAAAAAATATATATATACTATATATACCACCATATATATATTATATATATCACCGATCTCTATGAGTTTTTTACAGAACAATATATACTATATACGTAAGCAATCGGCGAAATTTGAAGCTTATAACTGTTAAAATGGGGTAGAAATTGCGAAAAGTTTCTTATCTGAACAATCGGTTGTTTGAGATATATACTATATATACAACCGGTTTCTATGATTTTTTCAGACAACAATGTATGCTATATACGTAAGCATTCGGTGAAATTTGAAGCTTCTAGCTGTTAAAATGGGGTTGAACTTGCAAAAAAAAATATATATATATACTATATATACCACCATATATATATATTATATATATCACCGATCTCTATGAGTTTCTTACAGAACAGTATATGCTATATACATAAGCAATCGGCGAAATTTGAAGCTTATAGCTGTTAAAATGGTGTAGAAATTGCGAAAAGTTTCTTATCTGAAAAATCGGTTGTTTGAGATATATACTATATATACAACCGGTTTCTATGATTTTTTCAGACAACAATATATGCTATATACGTAAGCATTGGGTAAAATTTGAAGCTTTTAGCTGTTAAAATGGAGCTGAAATTGCAAAAAAAAATATATATCTATATATACCACCATATATATATTATATATATCACCGATCTCTATGATTTTTTTACAGAACAATATATACTATATACATAAGCAATCGGCGAAATTTGAAGCTTATAGCTGTTAAAATGGGGTAGAAATTGTGAAAAGTTTCTTATCTGAACAATCGGTTGTTTGAGATATATACTATATATACAACCGATCTCTATGGTTTTTTCAGAGAACAATATATGCTATATACGTAAGCATTCGGTGAAATTTGAAGCTTCTAGCTGTTAAAATGGAGCTGAAATTGCAAAAAAAAATATATATATACTATATATACCACCATATATATATTATATATATCACCGATCTCTATGAGTTTTTTACAGAACAATATATACTATATACGTAAGCAATCGGCGAAATTTGAAGCTTATAGCTGTTAAAATGGGGTAGAAATTGCGAAAAGTTTCTTATCTGAACAATCGGTTGTTTGAGATATATACTATATATACAACCGGTTTCTATGATTTTTTCAGACAACAATATATGCTATATACGTAAGCATTGGGTAAAATTTGAAGCTTCTAGCTGTTAAAATGGAGCTGAAATTGCAAAAAAAAATATATATATACTATATATACCACCATATATATATTATATATATCACCGATCTCTATGAGTTTTTTACAGAACAATATATACTATATACGTAAGCAATCGGTGAAATTTGAAGCTTCTAGCTGTTAAAATGGGGTTGAACTTGCAAAAAAAAAAATATATATATACTATATATACCACCATATATATATATTATATATATCACCGATCTCTATGAGTTTTTTACAGAACAGTATATGCTATATACATAAGCAATCGGCGAAATTTGAAGCTTATAGCTGTTAAAATGGGGTAGAAATTGTGAAAAGTTTCTTATCTGAAAAATCGGTTGTTTGAGATATATACTATATATACAACCGATCTCTATGGTTTTTTCAGAGAACAATATATGCTATATACGTAAGCATTCGGTGAAATTTGAAGCTTCTAGCTGTTAAAATGGAGCTGAAATTGCAAAAAAAAATATATATATACTATATATACCACCATATATATATTATATATATCACCGATCTCTATGATTTTTTTACAGAACAATATATACTATATACATAAGCAATCGGCGAAATTTGAAGCTTATAGCTGTTAAAATGGGGTAGAAATTGTGAAAAGTTTCTTATCTGAACAATCGGTTGTTTGAGATATATACTATATATACAACCGATCTCTATGGTTTTTTCAGAGAACAATATATGCTATATACGTAAGCATTCGGTGAAATTTGAAGCTTCTAGCTGTTAAAATGGAGCTGAAATTGCAAAAAAAAATATATATATACTATATATACCACCATATATATATTATATATATCACCGATCTCTATGAGTTTTTTACAGAACAATATATACTATATACGTAAGCAATCGGCGAAATTTGAAGCTTATAGCTGTTAAAATGGGGTAGAAATTGCGAAAAGTTTCTTATCTGAACAATCGGTTGTTTGAGATATATACTATATATACAACCGGTTTCTATGATTTTTTCAGACAACAATATATGCTATATACGTAAGCATTGGGTAAAATTTGAAGCTTCTAGCTGTTAAAATGGAGCTGAAATTGCAAAAAAAAATATATATATACTATATATACCACCATATATATATTATATATATCACCGATCTCTATGAGTTTTTTACAGAACAATATATACTATATACGTAAGCAATCGGCGAAATTTGAAGCTTATAGCTGTTAAAATGGGGTAGAAATTGCGAAAAGTTTCTTATCTGAACAATCGGTTGTTTGAGATATATACTATATATACAACCGATCTCTATGGTTTTTTCAGAGAACAATATATGCTATATACGTAAGCATTCGGTGAAATTTGAAGCTTCTAGCTGTTAAAATGGAGCTGAAATTGCAAAAAAAATATATATATACTATATATACCACCATATATATATTATATATATCACCGATCTCTATGAGTTTTTTACAGAACAATATATACTATATACGTAAGCATTCGGTGAAATTTGAAGCTTCTAGCTGTTAAAATGGGGTTGAACTTGCAAAAAAAAAATATATATATACTATATATACCACCATATATATATATTATATATATCACCGATCTCTATGAGTTTTTTACAGAACAGTATATGCTATATACATAAGCAATCGGCGAAATTTGAAGCTTATAGCTGTTAAAATGGGGTAGAAATTGTGAAAAGTTTCTTATCTGAAAAATCGGTTGTTTGAGATATATACTATATATACAACCGGTTTCTATGATTTTTTCAGACAACAATATATGCTATATACGTAAGCATTGGGTAAAATTTGAAGCTTCTAGCTGTTAAAATGGAGCTGAAATTGCAAAAAAAAATATATATCTATATATACCACCATATATATATTATATATATCACCGATCTCTATGATTTTTTTACAGAACAATATATACTATATACATAAGCAATCGGCGAAATTTGAAGCTTATAGCTGTTAAAATGGGGTAGAAATTGTGAAAAGTTTCTTATCTGAACAATCGGTTGTTTGAGATATATACTATATATACAACCGGTTTCTATGATTTTTTCAGACAACAATATATGCTATATACGTAAGCATTGGGCAAAATTTGAAGCTTCTAGCTGTTAAAATGGAGCTGAAATTGCAAAAAAAAATATATATCTATATATACCACCATATATATATAATATATATCACCGATCTCTATGATTTTTTTACAGAACAATATATACTATATACATAAGCAATCGGCGAAATTTGAAGCTTATAGCTGTTAAAATGGGGTAGAAATTGTGAAAAGTTTCTTATCTGAACAATCGGTTGTTTGAGATATATACTATATATACAACCGATCTCTATGGTTTTTTCATAGAACAATATATGCTATATACGTAAGCATTCGGTGAAATTTGAAGCTTCTAGCTGTTAAAATGGAGCTGAAATTGCAAAAAAAAATATATATATACTATATATACCACCATATATATATTATATATATCACCGATCTCTATGAGTTTTTTACAGAACAATATATACTATATACGTAAGCAATCGGCGAAATTTGAAGCTTATAGCTGTTAAAATGGGGTAGAAATTGCGAAAAGTTTCTTATCTGAACAATCGGTTGTTTGAGATATATACTATATATACAACCGGTTTCTATGATTTTTTCAGACAACAATGTATGCTATATACGTAAGCATTCGGTGAAATTTGAAGCTTCTAGCTGTTAAAATGGGGTTGAACTTGCAAAAAAAAAAATATATATATACTATATATACCACCATATATATATATTATATATATCACCGATCTCTATGAGTTTTTTACAGAACAGTATATGCTATATACATAAGCAATCGGCGAAATTTGAAGCTTATAGCTGTTAAAATGGGGTCGAAATTGCGAAAAGTTTCTTATCTGAAAAATCGGTTGTTTGAGATATATACTATATATACAACCGGTTTCTATGATTTTTTCAGACAACAATATATGCTATATACGTAAGCATTGGGTAAAATTTGAAGCTTCTAGCTGTTAAAATGGAGCTGAAATTGCAAAAAAAAATATATATCTATATATACCACCATATATATATTATATATATCACCGATCTCTATGATTTTTTTACAGAATAATATATACTATATACATAAGCAATCGGCGAAATTTGAAGCTTATAGCTGTTAAAATGGGGTAGAAATTGTGAAAAGTTTCTTATCTGAACAATCGGTTGTTTGAGATATATACTATATATACAACCGGTTTCTATGATTTTTTCAGACAACAATGTATGCTATATACGTAAGCATTCGGTGAAATTTGAAGCTTCTAGCTGTTAAAATGGGGTTGAACTTGCAAAAAAAAAAATATATATATACTATATATACCACCATATATATATATTATATATATCACCGATCTCTATGAGTTTTTTACAGAACAGTATATGCTATATACATAAGCAATCGGCGAAATTTGAAGCTTATAGCTGTTAAAATGGGGTAGAAATTGCGAAAAGTTTCTTATCTGAACAATCGGTTGTTTGAGATATATACTATATATACAACCGGTTTCTATGATTTTTTCAGACAACAATGTATGCTATATACGTAAGCATTCGGTGAAATTTGAAGCTTCTAGCTGTTAAAATGGGGTTGAACTTGCAAAAAAAAAAATATATATATACTATATATACCACCATATATATATATTATATATATCACCGATCTCTATGAGTTTTTTACAGAACAGTATATGCTATATACATAAGCAATCGGCGAAATTTGAAGCTTATAGCTGTTAAAATGGGGTAGAAATTGTGAAAAGTTTCTTATCTGAACAATCGGTTGTTTGAGATATATACTATATATACAACCGATCTCTATGGTTTTTTCAGAGAACAACATATGCTATATACGTAAGCATTCGGTGAAATTTGAAGCTTCTAGCTGTTAAAATGGAGCTGAAATTGCAAAAAAAAATATATATATACTATATATACCACCATATATATACTATATATAAATCCTGTTTTTCTGATAAATCGGTTGTATGGAGCATATATGCTATAGTGGTCCGATTCGGCCGGTTCCGCCAAATGTCTAATCGGACACCCAAATAGACCCGCTCACCAAATTTTATCAAGATATCTCAAAAATTGAGGGACTAGTTTGCATACAAACAGACAGACGGACAGACGGACATGGCTAAATCCACTCAGCTCTTCATCCTGATTATTTGGGCATACTTATCTATTTTCGTTTAAGGACTTACAATTTTGGATTTCGTGACGAAATTAATATACCATTTCATTTTCATGAAAGGTATAAAAATAAACATTTTTGGTGTGTGTGCGATAAATTAACAAATCAGGCTTTTAAAGTAGTTGTGGCAGCACCCAAAGATCCAACCTTGCTGCCATTGCAGAGCAGTTAAACTTTTGCATTTTAACAAATCACAACAAAATAATAAGAACCCTACAATGCTTAGTAAATTATTTTATTAAATAATGAACCTTTTTTTTCAAATTAATGGAGTTAGAGACTACAACACATATTAGTCGCTTTTGTGTTCCTTGTATCACTTGATAATCGCCACATGTTTTCTTTGTATGCATATATTTATACTTATTTATTTATTTGATTACAATATATAATAATAAACATGCTTTCACATTAAACTTTCAATAATTTATAAAAAGAATTTTTGGCATTATTTTTTCTTTCTAAATTTAAGATTTTCATAATTCATTATTTATTGGTGAAATTTCTTTATATGCGACTTTTTCAATTTCGATACATTTATTAATTCTTTACTACATCTCTTTTTATATTTCATATTATTTGGAAAAATTTCGAAATTTGCACATCAAGCGCCCGCCCGCTGTCGATACGCACAAACACCAAACTGTTTACTAATAGCGCTGCTGTTTCTTTGGATTTTCTCAGACGGCACATCAACCAGCGATCACTCGCGATCACCACTCATACACGTCATTTCTCATTCTAAGTGTTCTTAAATAGCATTTTAGCTTCGTAAAGAAATTTTTGCTATATTTACAATATATAGATACTTCTCTCTTCTCCGTGAGGTGGTTCCAAAATCTGTGGGAAAAAATGCCTTGTCTCTGTTTGACGTCATTAGTTTTTGTCTATTGTGCACAAGTGGCCATGGAGAGTGTCCGCCAAAGGTAAGGTAAATTTTCAAAGGGATTTTCTTGTCCTCACTAATTATTCGAAGAGAAGATCATTAATATAATTCATTGTCATTAAGGTCGAATAATAATTCATAAGTTTTGTCGTAAATTTTATCTGCCAACTGCTCGCATGCGTTATTTCCATTAATGTAGGTCAAATTATAAAGTTTGTGTTTTTATTTATTAAGTAATACCGAATTCTAAGACCTGAATACTGAACAGATTTTCCGGGAACTACTTTATCCATTCGGGCACCAGCAATTCACTTTCTCTTCTACTCCTTCTCAGGAAGTGGCTATCCCATCGAGTCGTCATACATGGGAAGTTGCTGTCAACTAGTGACATCCACTATATATACCCTGAGGAAATAAGCGACTGATAGTTTTTTTCTTAGACTACTTACTGGCGGCCACCGTGGTGTGATGGTAGCGTGCTCCGCCTACCACACCGTATGCCCTGGGTTCACACCCTGGGCAAAGCAACATCCAAATTTTAGAAATAAGGTTTTTCAATTAGAAGAAAATTTTTCTAAGCGGGGTCGCCCCTCGGCAGTGTTTGGCAAGCGCTCCGGGTGTATTTCTGCCATGAAGAGCACTCAGTGAAAACTCATCTGCCTTGCAGATGCCGTTCGGAGTCGGCATAAAACACGTAGGTCCCGTTCGGCCAATTTGTAGTGAAAATCAAGAGGAGCACGACGCAAATTGGAAGAGAAGCTCGGCCTTAGATCTCTTCGGAGTTTATCACGCCTTACTTAGTTTTACGGGAAGATTTCCAAAAATTTTTAAAATTTCAATCATTTCTAAAATCAGTAAAAATATAAATGATTTTTTTCTTAGCTAAGATGGAAGCACGTAATTCATTTAACTTTTTTACTGGCAGATAGTTGATATGGCGAATTTATTTTAATTTAATTACAAGCTTCGAGCGTTTTCGAAACTCGGAAAACTTTAGCAATTTTCCATAAAAAGTTATTTCCGTAGATTTCTAATTTTTAAACAGTTTTATTTAGCTTGACTCTGTGTAGCGAATAGAATTTTGTAATTAAAATTTAAATAACTTCCCGAAAAGCTACAATCTTGAAACTTGGAATATAGTTCAGAAACCGCTGACATTCCAATAATAAGAAAAAAACTCCAATATGTGGCGCATGGATCGAAATAGTTAAAAAAATTGTATATGTGGTCCTATTTGGCTCATATTTGGAACACGTATTACATATGGGAATAGAAATCGCTTTTTGAGGACTTAGATTTTGACAAATTGTCAGGAAAGAATCCTTGTAATAATGAGTCACTAAATGAACTAAATAGAATGAGAAATAGAGGCAATTATATAAATACTAAAAACTTAAAAACGTGAAATTTAAAAAAATATGAGGAATAGCGTAACCCGATTAAGGTTCAGATGGTCTTACTTATGACTATCAATAGAAATTTTACGCGTCCAACGCTTTTACGACCAACGTCCTAGATTGATGAGGAGTGTGAAGACTAGTACTTAGCACCTACTTAATTATTTTCTAGCTTTTAGTATTATTTTTGCTTAATGGAAATATTATTTTCAATAAAACCGTTTAACTCAAAAAAATTTTCTTTATCTTAATATATAAAAAACACGTGTCAAAACATTTTTGGGAGCGATGGACTCCTAAACTACTCAACCGATTTTGAATTTTTTTTGCACCCCGTGTGTAGTTTGATCTAGCTTGAGAGATAGGGTAGGTAATATCTCAGTCTACAGTCGCAATATTATTTTATTGCAAATTTTTTTATTTGTTTTACGTAATAATAAAATGTTACGTATACGCAGTGGCACTCATATTTTCAGGTGGAGCGGATATACTTCCGTGTAATTGCTTGGTGTTTAGAGGTACTATGACTTTTTTTTAAATTCAGGAGAGTCTTTAGTTGTGTAGAGGGTAATTTTCATACCCCTGAATGACTAGGGTCTCGAGATATAAGCCAAAACGTGGGCCAGTGAATGCCTAGGCATGTTTATACAATATAGATATCAAATGAAAGCTGTTGATGAGTGCTTTAGTACAGAGTAAAATGTTATCCAGAGACGGACAGGGACTGGGATTAGGACTAGGACTGGGACTGAGACTCGGAGTGGGACTAGGACTGAGACTCGCAGTGGGACTGGGACTGGGACTGGAATAAAATACATACCACCCTCTGGGACAGGCAATAAGGGATGCAGAAGAATGAGAAGAAATTGAGAGGAAGAGAAAAGAGAGAAGGAGATTGAGAAAGAGATAGAATGAGACGAAGATGGTGATAGATGAAGCGAAAAATACGGAGGGAGGAGTGAATAAAAGGATTAGGAAAAAGTGAAGAGGGAGGGAGGAAGGAGTGGGACGGAAAAAGCTTATTAAAATGTATGCAGATAGGCCAAATTTAGGGCAGGACAACGTCTGCCGGGTCTTCTAGTTATTTTATATATTATAGCAACGCTTCTCATTTCCATTTTTTCATCGGCCTAAGTTGGTATAGTCTTTAGACTCTAGCTTAACGTGGGTACAATGTACGTGGTAGAGATGGTATGAGCGAAATCAGATAGCGAATTTACCCAATACTAGACCTTTAATTTATTTGTCATTGATAAGATATCGGTTTGCAGTCGACGGGTTATAAGCGTGCTATCCATTTTCCATCTACAGGCTATAGGTGCATTATAGGTGTGTTATTGAAGTGGTATAGATAAGTTATCTATTTGTTATCCAAGTGTTATAGATTTGGAATCGATGGCGAAGGTCATAAATGAATTACCGATTTTTTACCGACAAGCAATCAAAAACTTATATATTGTTTATCGAAAATGTATCGATTCCTTTTCATAAAAAATCGATTTCTTACCACAAATATATCGATATTTTATCGGAAAAATACCAACCTTTTTCTTATCGAAAATTTATTTATCCGGCGTATGGAAAGCGATCGATATGTTTTCACAAATTTACCGAATTTTATGTATAAAAAGCTGATCATTTTCATGATCGAAAATAAATCGATAACTTTTCCATATCCAAACAATATATTTTCCGTAACTGTTAACAATTTGCCTAAGCAAGTGCGTAAGCAAATTTTTTGAAATAAAACGGGCGAATACACGATAAAAAAAAATCGTTAGCTTTTAAATAACAAATCGATAATAGTTTTTGTTAAAATATCGATCACTTGTTGAATAATTATGGTCAACTTTTCTATTATAAATGTATATAGGATTCAAGGATCGATTCAAGCTCAAGGCCAGAACATCCAGCGGTGGTTTGCTTTATTGATGAATTGCTACTTCTATTCTTCTTTACCAAATTTATTTGTAACATTAAAATAAACAACTCATCGAAAAAATTTCACATATAAAGCAAATTTATAACACTTCGACAACAATTCGAAAACTCGTCTATACCTTGTCAATAGCAGCCTGAAAACGACGACTTGTTAACTTTCCTTTCCCCGTTTTTTTGTTGCTGTAGCGATTAAGATACTCCCCGAAGGTTTTTGAATGATAGAATATGACCACAATGAAACTTCTAGGCCATAACGTCTTCACCCCTTAATTTCATTTGGAACTTGGTGTCACCATAGCCTCGCCTGCTAACTATGTGTATGAACATTCATACTTGTAACAGGATTTGCTTCGCGTGGGTGATGTTAACAATTTTGTTGCGGAAGCTGTGAATTGCGCTTATCAACCAACGGAATTTCTTCTTTCCTTTCTCCTCCTATCTTCTCCTAGCCTTTTCTTGTTTTGCTTTGTCTTGGCGGCGCACCCGGTATGATGACCATACCAAGCCATTTTGGTCCACAGCATTGCCGAAAATTTTAACTTACTGATTTTTTTCAATCGTAATCCTAGTTTCCGCTTCTTTTCTTGGCATTTACTTCTTTTTCTTTTACCTTTTAACTTTTACCTTTTAGCTGTACATATTATTGATATAAAAGACGTGGTGCTTGCCATCATCCAAGAAAGAATTGGCGCATTCGGGCCTTGCCAGCCACATAACTGTTGACGTACATATATAAATTTAAGGCGGTGAGAGATTTTGTCTATTTGGGAGCCAGCATTAACAGCAATAACAATGGCAGCTTAGAAATCAAACGGAAAATAGCTCTTGGTATGAAGTGCTTCTTTAGACTGAGAAAGCAATTGAAAAATAAAGTCCTCTCACGACGGACAAACATCGCGCTCTACAAGTTGCTCATCATACCTGTCCTGATGGTGTGACTCTTGCAATGTTCGAGAGAAAAGTTCTGCGGAAGATTTGTAGTACTGTTCGCGATGCCGACGACGAGTATCGAAGGAAGTATAATGATGAGCTGGAAGAGCTTTAGGCAGATATAACGATAGTGCGGCGAATAACAACACATAGGCTTCGCATGTAAGGTCATGTTTTGCGAATGGACAAAGACGCACCGGCGAAGAAAGTATTTTATTTGACACCGCAGCTTGCAAGCAGAGGAATAGGGTGGCCTCCACTGAGTTGGGAGAGGCAGATGGAAAAAGACTTGACTTCCCTTGATACTCCCATATCGACGTCAGTTATAGCCACACAGAAAAAGCTGGCGTGACTTGCTACGAAACGGCCGAAATTGCTTAGGCGGTTAAGCGCCAATTAACGATAATGTATCATTAACTTTTCTCACGCATCCGCTAATTTCCATTTACTGGTTTGCTGCCTGATTGCACTCATATCAACCTTACCACGTATGCACATTATTCCTGCACTACTCTACAGTGTGTCGACCGCACTTACGCCTTTTTTTTGTACTCCCCCATACAGCATAACAATAACTCTTACTACGCTTAAATTCTGGACTCCCCCTTAATATGGACAAAGGCATTAAAAATGCCTTTAATATCACTCATACGCCCCGTGGTGCTAAAAATAATAAAAAGTATATCTTAGAAATTTTTTATTAATATATCCTGTAGCAAGGAGTTACTTTTCATTTTTGTTTGGCAATTCTGACTTTAAACCTCTTGCTCGTTATATGTATATTCTTAATTTGCTGCTTTCGGAGACCATTTGACCCATACAATATAGTTTGGGCATTTTCAGACTTTAGGTCAAAATTTCAAGGAACTTTTTCGCTATAGTCCAGATATTTTTACAAATAAATTTTTTTTAGTCGAAGGTGCTATTGTATATTTAGTTCTATTCATTTCTATGCATATCTCGATACATAAGTGTCTCCTTTTATGTCTACAGTAATATACTTTTAACGACCGTTTCGGCTTGACTCTTTATCGCACGACCAAGAATATCTTATATTCATCAACAACATTTTGTCTGTGAACCGGCGACTTGTGCCAATAGGAAAACATCACTTGCCTACAACAATAAATTTGGCAGCAGCCATTAGTAGTTCACTGTCATTGTTTGTTTGCTTTTTTTTCCTATTTACACACTCAATCGCCCTCTCGTAAATATTTTTTATCTTATTTTATGTTTTTGTACTTTTTCATTGCTATTGTTTTATGTTCGACTTTTCTAATTTAGTCTTCTTCTTTTTACTGCAGTATTGATCAAATTTTATACGTAAATCACATGTGTTATTTATATAGTCTCTTTGCTATTCGATTCAATTTTTGGCAACGTCACTTGTTTTTCACTTCACTCAAATCACTTTTCAAACGGGCGCACTGACACATAAAACTAAATTACAGAGATCAGCAGACAAAAACTTGTCAGCAGTCTTTAGTAAATAGTAATGATATGCGGACGTGGGGGTAATAGAGGCAAAGTCGGTTGTAACGCCAAATTTCTACAGACTTACTCAGCCG
Organism: Eurosta solidaginis; assembly: GCF_040869045.1. Taxonomy (NCBI): domain Eukaryota; kingdom Metazoa; phylum Arthropoda; class Insecta; order Diptera; family Tephritidae; genus Eurosta; species Eurosta solidaginis. The sequence goes on from NC_090322.1 coordinate 140,547,561, forward strand.
TTCGAAGACGCATTGTCTTTTTGTTTTTGGCTTCTACATCTGTTTGGACGTAGCAGTTTCAAATATTGGATGCATTTTCATTGACAGTATTAGGACGATCGGTATTCTTCGAGTATCCGCATAATATTCTTTGTTCTATATGTCGTCATTATACATATTTAACTTTATTAAACGGTTTTATTTAGCTTGACTTGGCAGGCCGGCCGTATGCACGGCCGATGTGAACGAATTTTGTCATTGAAATTTAAGTAACTTCCCGATAAGCTACAAACATGAAATCTGGAATATAGTTCAGAACCCGATGAAAATGTAATAATAAGAAGAAAAAAAAGCGCCGCTAGGATCGAGATATTCAAAAAAATCGTATTTGTTTCCGATTAGGCTCATATTTGGAACACATAATACATACAAGAATAGAAAGCGACCTATGAAAAAAATCGCCGCTAGGTGGCGCAAAGATCGAGATATTCAAAAAATCGTATTTGTGGTCCGATTTGGTCTATATTTGGAACACATAATACATACATGAATAGAAAGCGACCTATGATGTCCGATTTGGCTCATATTTGGAACAAATATTACATACAGTCCGGTAGAAGTGACATCAAAATATTTTGGAGTTCGAGGAGGGACAAGCATACGTGGCGCAGAGTCGAGTAAAGTCTTTGGAAGGATTATGTATTGAGGACTTAGATAATAATGAGTCACTAAATGAACTAAATAGAATGAGAAATAATAGGCAATTAAATAAAGACTAAAAACTTGAAAATAAAATAATTAAAAGAAAAATTTTAAGTTGAACGGTTTTATTGAAAACAATACTTACATGAAGTAATAATAATACTAAAAGCTAGGAAATAATTAGGTAGATCCTAGGTACTAGTCATCACACTCCTCATCAATCTAGGGCGTTGATCCGACAATTAAATAAAAGCGTTGAGCGCCTGAAATACATTTATTTTGACTAACTGGTGAGTTCTTTTAAAATAGAATTCAAAAAAATATCGATCACTAACCGCAAAAAAGAAATTGAAAAACAAAATATTAAACGGGTATCTAAAACCTAGAGTATTTGGAATGGTTATGACGAATAATGAAATCGAGAATCAAATCGAGAAATGTCTAAGAATCTAACACACTATGAATGTACCAAATTTCACTCAATTTGGTTGATCCGTTTACCGGATAGCGGTGGATATACATGTATAATTAGCTGAGGGGCAACCCTAGGAGGCAATCGTATTAAAAAATGTTCCCATTGGAATGCGGAATGAAACGCCGTTCGTTTGATACCCGTACTAACATATCTCGTGGAACTTTTTTTTATATTCAAATACCTGGCAACCTTGTCAAAATATCTTTCTACACCTAAGTAGAAAATCTTAGAATCTGATAAACTATCCATGTACCAAATTTCAGTCCTTTCTGCGATAGTATTGGATATACAAAGAGATATAATTAGTAAGCTGAGGTGGCAACCCTAAGTATCAACCCTACTTAAAAATGTCTCTATTGAAGGGTAAAATATATTTCTTTTGATACCCATATTGGCATATCTCATTCAAATTTTAATTATTAAATTAAAATTAACTTAAAATTTCAAATAAGTGTCAACCTTGTGAAAACACCATCAGTGGCAACGCCTAGAAAACAAGTCTTAGCATGTGATATACAATCTATAATATATATAGATATAAATAATAAGTTGAGGTGGCAAGCCTAAGAAGCTAAGTACTTAAAAGTGTATGCAGTGAAATGTGGTGTGAAATATCTTTCGTTTGATAACCATATTGGCATGTCTCATGTAATTTCTGTTTAAAATTTCAAATAGGTGGGAACATTGTGAAAACACCCTCAGTGGCAACACCTAGATAGAAAGTCTAAGAATGTGATACATTATCTATGTGCCAAATTGCATTCAAATCGGTTAAGCCGTTTCCGAGATCGTTTCGGATATACAAACATTTTTTTATAAGCTTTTATTTAGTTTCACTTGGCTGTTGTTTGTAATCAAATTTTGCAAGTTAAATTTGATACACTTCCCGGTGTCCGATTGAGCTGAAATTTTGCACGCATGTATAACTCCAATGGCAATTCAATATTACTTTGCGAGAATTCGATAAATTAAGTCCTCAAGAACGCAGGTAACTTCGCTTTGTTTGTTGTATACAACGAACGTAGAAATTAGGATTTTATCCCTAAATGTTGCCTACTTTTCTGCCCCTTGATTTTGTTTTACAGATTTTTGGCGATGGAATTTTAGCTAATACTATGTTCAAACAGAAAAATAAATTGAGGTAATTTCAATTTAAATTGAGTGGTGTTCATACAACTCAATTTAGCTTACACAGTAGTAATTTGATAGCCGATTGGCTCATCTCTACATCTCTCATACCTTTGTTCAGAATGTAAAAATGTGCGTGTTGGAATTAGGCGAATGGAATGGAATGAAAACATAAAACTTTGAAATTTTTTTGTGTTGTAAGAAAATGTGTTCAATGTTTTGGTTTCATTTTGAGTTTGCCATCCTCTTTTGAAAATTCCTACTCCAGTGAAATGAAAAAAATAATATCAGCTGATGAGATGAGCCAACCATATAGTTGAGCCATGCGCAACTGACGTTTAAATCTACTCAAAAAACACACTTTACAAGGTTTGTATTTGCAGTTTCAAACAATTTATTACGTAATTTTTTTTAAATTGGCAATTTGTTATTACAATTAATTATATGATAAATTGCGTAATAAATTGCCCAAATGGTATAAATTGCCAATTTGGTGTGTGTTTGTACCTAGTATAAGCGAAAGTTGGAATTTTATTTTAAAACAGAGCACAGATCTGCAATGAGTAGTTGTAAACTGAATGCGGCATAGACAAAGTCACAATAAAACATGATTTTAAGTAAGTTTACACTCGAATCGAATAACTTGACTGTTCAAAGTTGACTTCGAAGAAACCTTGTAATGTTGACGCATTAAAAGAAATGGATAGGATGAGAAATGTTACAAATAACTAAGTAAAGATAACATAACTAATTTAAACAATATTTTACACTGCTAAGAATTCAAAAAAATTTATATTTAAATTAAATTTAAAAAAAGCTTTTATTACTGCTTAATAAAACGAACTAAAAAGTAAAAAATAAAATTAAAGAAAAAACTTTTTTAAAAATAAGCTTTTATTATTGGTTAATAAAATTAACTTGAAAGTAAAAAATAAATTGACTGTAAAGAAATATAACACTTTATAAGTTCATTGTAACTTTTAATGGCAATTAGGCTCCTCCGTCTGCGACAAAAAATTCCATATTGTACATAATTATATATTTTTAATATTAAAACTTTACACCTAAATTATTACATCTTACAGTTTATATCACAGTCCAATTGTCCTAATAAAAGCGTGTTACATTGTGATAACAAGGAAAAGAAGTCCGAAATGTTCTTAATTAAACCATCAAAATGTAACACGCTTTTTATTAGAACAATTAGAACTGTGATATGAACTGTAAGATTTAATAATTTAGGTGTAAAGTTTTAAATTTATATTAAAAGAGCTTTCTCTTCTATTACCTCTCTTTTTATTTTATTTTAGCAACACTTCTCACCCTTGATCGCTGCCTGAAGATGTTTATAACGCAATAACAATTAAATTCAAGTCTAGAACTTATGTTCTTGAAACGTTTATACGTCTATGACATGATCTCTATGACGACATAAATTTTATAAGACCTTGACAAAAGATTTCTTGCTTAGATTGCATATTTATAATTTTCAATAGTTTGAGTTTTATTGCATAAAAATATCTGTGATCTAATGTAGAAAATTGATAAATCTATTTTCTCTTCATTTGTTATTTTTGTTATTTTTTTTCTTTGAACACGTGCTGTTATAAATGAACTTTTTAATTATATTTTTATTAGGTGTACGGAAAACTCTTTAAACAAATTCGCTTAATCTTAGCTTGGTGATATAGGAAGTGCCTTATGCCACGCCCGCTACTTATACATAATTCAAAAATATGGAATTCAATTATACTATAGAGAACTTGAGAATACTGATTTTGTTATTTTTATACCTGTCATGAATATGAAATGGTATACTAAGTTTGTAACGATTCTCAATATTTTTAGTATTTAAAGGAGAAGAGATAAGCCCACCAATAAGTATATTGAAATGATCAGGAAGACGAGCGGAGTTGATTAAGTCATATCCGTCTGTCTGCTTGAATGCAAAGTTGTCCTTCAGTTTTTGAAATAACTTGATAAAATTTGAGGAGTTGGTATATTTAAGGGTCCGACTAGACATTTGTCGGAGACGGCCGAATCCGCCCACGAAAGCATACAACCGATTTTTCAGAAAAGATAATTTTTGTCATTTTTTTAAGTTGACCGCATAGGCAAAATTAGAATAAGGGCATCTTTGTTTACCAAATAAAATATGTTACGTATACGCACTCGTACCTGTCCTTTCAGCTGGAAGCATATGTTTGCGTGTAATTGGTTGGTTTTTTACACTGAAAGAAATGGTGCTAGTAAAATCAACAAATCGGTTCTTTTGTTTTTGACTTAACGGAGATTCGGTGAAATTGATCGAATTATGGTTAATTTGACCGAGTTCTTTGTCAAACGAACAACTGATCTCACTGGTAATTTCAACAGCGATCAACAGTTAATACATGAGCAAATTTCAAAGAAAATTTTACGCTCAGTGCGCTCTCTACTTTGTACTTATGTATGCTGTGTGCTATTTGTATGCACATATTTACGTATGTATATGGCGGCCGCCATGGTGTGGTGGTAGGTGTAGGGTATTTGTAATAACTTTGGATAATATCAACTTTTGTTATTTTAAATATTTTATGTATTTGTTCTAATTTTCAATCTTGAATTTTTTGCTTTCAAAAATTTTCATTCTTGATATTGTTCTGCTGGAAATTAAATTAATTTTTCAATAAAATATAATATTTAAAAATATCTAAAATATTTATCCTACATCTGGCGATCCTGCCAGGAGCGTTAATTTTCTGTGATTGCAACATCAATAGAGATTTTGATGCAACATCTACAATAGTTACAACAACTACTAAACGAGCTTAATTTATACTGGACAACAGAAATAAAGAGAAATAATAGAAACAAATAAGGACATATTTATGTGATAAATAATTAAATAGTATAGAGAACTTAGAACTACATTTAAAGGGTTTACTACATATAACAACATAATAACGAAGGTAAAATAACAACAATTTGAACAAATGTGAAACTAAAGGAGCAGCAGATATCGTGAGGAATTTATCAGTCAGTTCAAAATCAGTAAAAAATATAAGAATTACAACAACAACAATCAACAATACAACAACAATAAATACAGCAGAGTCAGTTTAAAATCAGTAAAAAATATATACAACAACAATAATCAACAATACAACAACAATAAATACAGCAAGAAAATATATTTTTAAAGATAGATCCTTATAAATAACAATTATATGATTTGGGTGAGCTGTATCGAATATTTTTACGATTTATATTTGTAAATTACTTATATAAATAATATATATACTTTGTAATTTATCTATAATACTTCATTCATTTTTAGATTTTAAATTGTAAACTTCTTTTTCAGAGATCTTTAATTTTTGTTTATTAAAAATGTATCGTACGCCACCACGTGACACACACACGTCTACACCAATACATCCTACAAATGACTCGCTTATTGATTTACAAGGTGATGTTTTTCAGAACGATCTTGTAAATCCATACGCCAATCAAAATATTGAAATATTTGCCACTTCAGTGAAACTTCCCCAATTTTGGACAAATTGTCCTGAAGCATGGTTCATTCATGCAGAAATGCAATTCAATAGGAAAAATATTACGCAGGAGACGACAAAATATGAATATGTCATCACTGCCCTTCCTCAGGATGTCATTATGACAATTTTGGATTTTATTCAAAATCCTCCTGATGATAATAAATTCTCAGCCTTAAAACAGATTTTAATAGAAAGGCATTCTTTAAGTTAAAATGCCAAATTGGATAAGATTTTGACTGATTCAGAGATTGGAGATCGCAAACCCTCAGAGTTTTATCGGTATCTGGTCTTACTTTCTGGCTCCAATTTCAGCTCTGAAGTCCTTAAAAGGATTTGGATTAGAAAACTTCCTAAAAATTTAAACGTTATTTTAACGATTTCGAACTCTAATGATATAAATGAACTTTTAAAATTGGCTGATAATGTTTGGGAAGTTGTTAGCAAAAAGAAATAGCTTTAGTCAATAATTTGCAAAATTCTAAAAGCGAGAATGCAATAATTTCCAATTTGGTTCAAACCACTAATCTAATATGTAAAAACTTTGAAAAATTATCTTTAGAATTATCAGAAATGAAAAAAGAAATTAATCAAAATTATTCTAGATCCCGTTCGATAAGTAGGAATCGTTTTAGAAGTCAGTCTAGGTATAGGTCCAATTCGCGTGAGAATCCGAACTGGCTCTGCAGATATCATTATAAATTTGGTAACAAAGCTATTAAATGTGAACAACCATGTTCCTTTTCTAAAAATAATTCAACAAACTAAAATTTTCAGTTGTTGCAGCGACAAACGACGGAAATTTTGAGGTATCAACTGGTCGCTTATTTATATTTGATAGGGAAAACAAGTTAAATTTTCTTATTGATAGTGGGACAGAGATTTCGGTACTTCCAGTGACTAAATTCTTGTGTAAAAATAAATCTAACGATATTATTTTGACAGCAGCTAATGGTACTACGATTTCTACTTATGGTAAAAAAAATTTAAATATAAATTTAGGATTGAGGCGAGAATTTCCATTTACTTTTTTAATAGCTGATATAGGTAAGCCAATAATCGGAACTGATTTTTTAAGCAAATATGGCCTACTTATCGATATTAAAAATAAATGTTTAGTTGACCCGTTGACAAGTCTTTCAGTCAATACTATTTCATGTTTTTGCAATGTCCCTCTTCCCAAAATTTTATCAGTAGACAATCAATATACGAAATTATTAAAAACTTTTCCATCTTTAATTACGGAACCTGATTACTCGAAGCCAGTTAAACATGCTACGGTTCACAGACTAGTTACAGAAGGTAACCTACCATTTTCTAAGCCCAGGCGTTTAGATCTTATTAAATTTAAAGTGGCCAAGGCCGAATTCGATTTTTTATTAAAAACTGGAATTTGTAGATCTTCAAATTCATCCGTGGCATCTCCTCTTCATTTAGTACCCAAAAAAGATGCTAATGACTGGCGTCCTTGTGGCGATTTCAGAAGACTAAACGTAGTAACAGTTCCTGATCGTTATCCCTTGCCCCATATCCATGACTTCAATATGAATCTTCGAAACAAAACTATATTTTCAAAAATTGATTTAGTTAAAGCGTACCATCAGATACCAATGGCTAAAGACGACGTATATAAAACGGCAATAACGACACCCTTTGGTATGTTTGAATTTTTACGTATGCCTTTTGGGTTAAGGAACTCAGCTCAAACATTTCAAAGGTTTATTAATGAGGTTATAAGTGGACTGGATTTTGTGTTTGCCTATATAGATGATTTGCTTATAGCGAGTGAAAACGAACAGGAACATTTAAAAGATTTGAGTATTCTTTTTGAGAAGTTGTCGGAATACGGTCTAAATATTAAACCGAGCAAATGTATTTTTGGTGTTGGCAGTATTGATTTTTTAGGGCACAATATTTCTAGTTCTGGAATTAGTCCTTCCGATGAGAAAACAGCAGCCATACGTAATTTTGAGCGTCCGAAAAATATTAAACAAGCACAAAAGTTTATAGGAATGGTAAACTATTACCATAGGTATATTCAAAATATTGCTGAGTACACGAATATAATATATGATTTAATTAATAGAACAAACAAAAAACGTGATAAAAAATTAATATGGGATGACACATCAACAAAATGTTTTGAATGTATTAAAAAAAATTTGCAAATAAAGTATTATTAAATCATTTTAATAAAGATGCAAAGCTTTCTTTAAATGTAGATGCATCAAATACAGCTATTGGTGGTGTAACAGAACAACATTTTAATGGCAAATCTGAGCCAATAGGATTCTATTCCAAAAAGCTTTCTCCATCAGAGATAAAGTATAGTGCATTTGATCGAGAGTTGTTAGCAATATATTTAAATATAAAACACTTTCGATATCTTTTAGAAGGAAGACAGTTTACAGTTTTTACTGATCATAAACCTTTGGTTTTCGCCTTAAATTCAAAAACTGAACGTAGTCCTAGACAAACGCGGCATCTAGAATTCATTGCGCAATTCACTAGCGATATACAATATGTTAAAGGAAAAGATAATGTGGTAGCTGACACATTGTCACGATTTTTTGAGGTAGATGCTTTTCAAAATTTCGATCTAAATTTTAAAATCTTACAAAAGGAGCAACAACAAGACACTGAACTTAATGAATTAATATCTGGCCAAACTTTTCAAAATCTTAAATTAATCAAAATTCCTTTGCTAAATTTTACCATCTGGTGCGAAGTTTCAGGAGAATGTCCTAGACCATTTGTTCCAAACAGCTTGCGTAAAACAATTTTTGATATTTTACATGGAATTGCTCATCCTGGTACGAAGGCTACCCGAAAACTAATAGTTAAAAGGTATTTTTGGTCAAGTATGAATAAACAAATAAATTTATGGTCCAAGGAATGTCTAAATTGTCAGAAATCAAAAGTTATTCGTCATACGAAATCACCTATTAGCAAAATTCCAGTACCAAAAGGTAGATTTGAGCATATTCATTTGGATATTGTAGGACCTTTACCCATTTCCAGAGGACATCGTTATATTTTTACTATAGTGGACAGGTTTTCTCGTTGGCCTGAGGCATATGCACTAAGAGACATTTCTTCGGCAAATATTGCAAGAAAATTTTTCAGTGAATATATTTCGCGTTTTGGAGTTCCATGTAATATAACTACTGATCAAGGCTCTCAGTTTACATCAAATTTGTTTTCGGAATTGACAAAATTTCTTGGAAGTCACCACATAACAACGTCTCCCTACCATCCTCAAGCTAACGGAATGGTGGAACGTTTTCATAGACAGTTAAAATCTTCAATAATGGCTAGGAATGGGATTAGAGATTGGTACGAAGAATTACCAATAATACTTTTGGGTTTGCGATCAACTTTTAAAGAAGATATTTCAGCTACACCAGCTGAAATGGTTTTTGGTCAAAATTTAAGGTTACCTGGTGAACTCGTTGTCTCAACTTCTGAGAAAACAAATTCGACAGATGTTTTGAGCAGTTTACGTGAACATTTTAGAAATTTTAAATCAAATCTTGAACATCATAAAAATTCTTCTGGAATTTATGTTCCTAAAAATTTAGAAGATTGTCAATTTGTTTTCGTACGGGTTGTAAACAAACATTCTTTACAACATCCTTACGAGGGACCTTATAGAGTAATTGAAAAAGGATTAAAAATTTTAAAATAGAAATAAATAATGAAATTAAAATTGTTCCTATTGATCGTTTGAAACCTGCTATGGTGGATTTTGCACACTTTACTAAAACAAAAACAAAAAAGAAAGTAAAGTTTAATTTATATAACAATTTATCTCTGGAAGGGGGAGTAATGTAGGGTATTTGTAATAACTTTAAATAATATCAACTTTTGTTATTTTAAATACTTTATGTATTTGTTCTAATTTTCAATCTTGAATTTTTTGCTTTCAAAAATTTTCATTCTTGATATTGTTCTGCTGGAAATTAAATTCATTTTTCAATAAAATATAATATTTAAAAATATCTAAAATATTTATCCTACAGTAGCGTGCTCCGCCTACCACACGGAAGACCCTGCGTTCACACCCCGGGCAAAGCAACATACAAATTTTAGAAATAAAGGTTTTAAATTTATATATGGACCAATTTCTGATATTTATGTTTGCTGGGTTGAGCACATATGGTCAAAAAATTAAAACACAGTTGTTGTTGTTTTCCCGACGCGTTTCGACGTTCTTTTTTCTCACGTCATCTTCTGGGGATTTTCTTTAATGCTAAATATGTAACAATAATATACATATTAACATTTGATACTTTTTTCTAACAATAAACATGAAACTAACACTTCACACAAATAAATAAAATTGACTATGGAAAAAGAAAAGGAAAATAAAATAGCCTTCCTAGGTGTATAAATAATTAGAAAAAACAAACGGTTATTAATGAATTGGTACACTAAATCCATCGCATCGGGCCGATTAATTAACTATCATTCAAACCACCCTTGGAAGCAAAAAACTAACACCGCAACAAGTATGATAAGAGAAGTAGCGCTACTCAGTGAGAAAGAGTACATTGAAGAAAACATGAAGAAAATAAAGAATACACTATTCGAAAATTGCTATCCAAGCACCTTTATTGATAGACTAATTAATAACACAATAAACAGAATTAGTCAAAACCCCGACAATTCACCGCCGGATAACACTAATAAAAAGTACATCGGTGTAATATACATACCGGGTCTTACTGACAATCAAATACTACATAAAATAATAAACAACAAAAATATTAACTACGCGCACAAGCCGAACAACACACTTTTTTACAAAAATCAAAGATCCAATTCCAAAAGATCAACAAAATGATGTGGTGTATAAAATAACATGCAATGGTCGCGATGATGACGAACTCTTAAATAAATGATGATGATGATGATAAATGTGGAAAATGTTATATTGGAACAACCAAACGACAACTGGTATACGTATCAATGAAGACCAAAAAGACGCAGCAAACAAAAAAACGAACACCGGTTTAGCTCATCACTTAACAAAGAGCAACCATATAGCGGACTTCTCAAATGTCGAAATATTATATATTGAAAAATGAGAAAAAACGAGAATGTCTCTAGAAAGCATAAGAATACAACAACAAATACACAACACACTAAATTTTAAAGGATACTTTGACAACATCAGCAGCGTCTACTCAGCTGTTATTCAGAGATGCAAATCAATGTAAACAAAAAAATGCAAGTGCCAACTCTTTATGTTTGTTTAAAAATAAAGTGCAATTTATAATTTAATTGCAATATAATTAATGTAGGTAAAAGAAAAAAATTTGTGTGAAGTGTTAGTTTCATGTTTATTGTTAGAAAAAAGTATCAAATGTTAATATGTATATTATTGTTACATATTTAGCATTAAAGAAAATCCCCAGAAGATGACGTGAGAAAAAAGGTTTTAAATTTGAAGAAAATTTTCTAAGCGGGGTCGCCCCTCGGCATTGTTCGGCAAGCACTCCGAGTGAATTTCTGCCATGAAAATATCTCAGTGAAAACTCATCTGCATTGCAAATGCCGCAACATAGGTACTTTCGTACAAAGCTGTCGCAACAACTTTTTTTGTTCATTTGACTACCAAAACGGTCAATTACGAATCAGCGATTTGTGCGCAGTTGTTTCAACATCTCGTTGCGATAGATAAAAATTGACAGAAATTTCGGTTGAATTGACCCGTATTTCGGTTGATTTTACCAGTGTAGCAAACATCGTGTTTACTGCAAAATGTATGCTAGTTCTTCACAGATTGGTTTCAAGGCGATAAAGAGAAAGTGTGGGAAGTTTCCTCCACTTCCAACTTTCCCCTTACAAAGATTTTTCAATAAGGTGATTCATGTATATTAAGTTCTATATAGTTTTGGACCGTTTGGGGTCATTTGAGACGTTGTCAGGTTTTAGCTCATATAGAGCAGGATTGTAGGCATGCTACTACTACCTCCGTGTCTCTTAATGATGACTTCATTGCTGTTTCGAGATTAGTACGAGAATCTTTGGATACAAATTTTCGGCATCATTTGTTAAGATAGCTTTGGGTATTATTTTGTGATTATTTTCGGTACAATTAAGGAGCTATTTCCGGTTTATTTCAGAACTACCCACCGATTGATTTGGCTTTGGATTTTCTCATCTTCATTCCTGCAGGTAGTAATCTTATGACGATGGAACCTCTAACTTCAGATGACCATATACACTAGCTAAAATAGCTAGTGTATATTTATAGATGTCAACTAGTGGAGATTGATCTTTCGACTGCTTTAGTGATTATTTGTATGATCTTAAAGAAGGTATTCAACCACGTGGTTCTTCAATTCCGCAAATCCGACAACATAGTTGCGATGACCTCGGCATGCCTTTACTCCTGTTTCTCTCTAGTAGGCTAATGATTCCTATATGTGGAGGGACATTCGTCTGCTTAGCTACCATTTTGATCCTCCCTATATACCACACACGTAAAAGTTGGGGTTAACAGTCGTTTTAAATTCCAAGCTCTTCCTTCAAACTGGTGGGTACATTTTCTGAAATTTCAAAACCTGATACTGGCAGATATGCTTTAAATCTGACTAAAAAAGCTCCTTACTTTGACAGTGTAACCGATTTAATTAGGATGTACAACTTGTATAAATATGGCTACAACAAAATAGAAATGGAAAAATAGAATAGAATGGGAGAATATAGGAGAACACAAGTGAATAAATGCGTTAGTTGAAAAGGAAAAGCAGAGCTTAAGGTAGGTAGGTTTAAAAGGATGGGTTGATAGAGGAACATAAACATTAAAAGGCAGAATAAAGGTAAACAGAAGAGTGAGATAATGATGTAGAACAAGAGAAAGAAGCAGAGAGGTAGGTAAAAGGTAGGTAGGTCTTAAAATTGTATTCAAATTTTACGTAACCACAGTTGGAGCATGGGAAATGTCGCCACGACGTGTTTTTATCAACAATTAATCCAAGATCCAGCTTCAATTCAAATTTGTGGTTCACCCTGATTTGATGGGACCTCAGGGTAGATCTGATAGTGTTATGTCAACTTTGAAACATATTTATATAACTACATTTGCGAAGATAAAATATTAATAGCAATACCAAGTATCCGCACCAAGCTATCACAGTTTAGATACTTTCTTTAATACGTTTGTAGATTCTCATGTAATTATTATTACTTTAAACGAAAAATAAAAAATGTTGTATGGGGTTACTCTTATTGCTTTTAAATGTATGAAAACATTTATTTGAAGCAATTTTTAATTTATAATTTATTTTTTTGAAACCGCCTTACCAACGAGCATAATTTAAACACATGATTAAATGCAAGGTATGTAGTGTGAAAAAAATAAAATATGAAAGGAAGGCAATTGGGAAAAAGTTTACAACAACTAAGGCATGACGTGACTGAATGCGTTTGTAACACCTAAACCATCGTAGGAGTGCGGGTTGAAAACCTACTTCCGGGAGCTTTGAAGAGATTTACAAGGTATAATCAAAACAGTTGGAGCCATGTCCGTCCTGATGTCACGTTGTTTAAAAAATTGTTCCCAAATTATTAACAAAATAAAATTAAAGAAAAAAAACTTTTATTATTATTATTGGTTAATAAAATTAACTATAAAGTAAAAAATAAATTGACTGTAAAGAAATATAACACTTTATAAGTTCATTGTAACTTTTAATGACAATTAGGCTCCTCCGTCTGCGACACAAAATTCCATATTGTACATAATTATATATTTTTTACATTAAAATTTTACACCTAAATTATTAAATCTTACAGTTCATATCACAGTCCAATTGTTCTAATAAAAGCGTGTTACATTGTGATAACAAGGAAAAGAGGTCCGAAATGTTCTTAATTATACATTGTGATAACAAGGAAAAGAGGTCCGAAATGTTCTTAATTATACCATCAAAATGTAACACGCTTTTATTAGAACAATTGGACTGTGATATGAACTGTAAGATTTAATAATTTCGGTGTAAAATTTTAATGTTAAAAATATATAATCATGTACAATATGGAATTTTGTGTCGCAGACGGAGGAGCCTAATTGTCATTAAAAGTTACAATGAACTTATAAAGTGTTATATTTTTTTACAGTCAATTTATTTTTTACTTTTTAGTTAATTTTATTAACCAATAATAATAATAAAAGTTTTTTTCTTTAATTTTATTTTGTTAGTAATTTGGGAACAATTTTTTAAACAACGTGACATCAGGACGGACATGCCTACAACTGTTTTGATTATTCCTTGTAAATCTCTTCAAAGCTCCCGGAAGTAGGATATCAACCCGCACTCCTACGATGGTTTAGGTGTTATAAACGCATTCAGCCACGTCATGCCTTAGTTGTTGTAAACTTTTTCCCAATTGCCTTCCTTTCATATTTCATTTTTTTCACAGTACATACTTTGCATTTAATCATGTGTTTAAATTATGCTCGTTAGTAAGGCGGTTTCAACGAAATAAATTATAAATTAAAAATTACTTTAAATAAATGTTTTCATACATTCAAAAGCAATAAGAGTAACCCCCGCTTAATTCATACAAAATTTTTTATTTTTCGTTTAAAGTAATAATAATTACATGAGAATTTACAAACGTATAAAAGAAAGTATCTAAACTGTGATAGCTTGGTGCGGATACTTGGTATCTATATATTAATACGCTAACAAAATTTCCACACAATCAATTGACAGTCTGTCTCGCATACTTAGCATACGTAAAATCATATAAAAGTTATATGAATCGATTCGTATTGATCAGCCGCAGTGCATAGACCTATCTTTGTTAACAAATATTACTCTATTTGTTTATAATTAATAGAAAAAGTTTTTTGTAAATTCGAAAATCTGTGTAACTATCGAAATTACCATCTGTAGGACGCATTATGTTCACAAACCCCCCTGAGTACATAGCTCCAAATTCTCAATTGTTCCGTTGGTCAAATGTTTCATCTCTACGTATGTATATATTTGTACACGTCAAACGGTGAGAGAACTACTGCTTCGCTCATTTTCTGTTGAATTAAAATATTGTTTCCAATTACCTATATTGGTTTGTACCAAAATCTTTAAAAAATTGTTCTAAAATAATTTTTAGCGCACAAAAAAACTTTAAAGAGAAGTAATAACTTAACCGGCCTATTTTTTTGGACAAATTTTACTTACACGTAAAAGCAGAGATCTTTATTTAACAGATTCTTTGTTTTTCATTTTAGGTGCTTTAAAAAAAATGAAATCAGAAATAATGAGTCAACTTTTGTTCAAACTCACTAAATTTATTTATTTATAACAATTAATTGCACATTTGACCCAAATGTTTATTGCATTTCCAGATTTTATGCTCATTTTAGATATAGCACGTCTTATAGTGAACAAAAAATAAATAAATTTGTTACAAATGTATTACATTAAAATGTGTATATTGTCTTTTATGCTAATTTATTTTGATATTTCTTATTTTATTTTATTATATTATCTTTTATTTCAACTTAGTTTATTATTATTAAATGCAACTTGATTGAATCGGAAAATTTCACTTTGTATTTTAAACGAACACAAGTAAGGAAAGCTAAGTTCGGGTGTAACCGAACATTACATACTCAGTTGAGAGCTATGGAGACAAAATAAGGGAAAATCACCATGTAGGAAAATGAACCTCGGTTAACGCTGGAATGTGTTTTTATGACATGCGTATCAAATGCAGGTATTAAAGAGTATTTTAAGAGGGAGTGGGCCATAGTTCTATAGGTGGACACCTTTTCGAGATATCGCCATAAAGGTGGACCAGGGCTGACTCTAGAATTTGTTTGTACGATATGGGTATCAAATGAAAGGTGTTAATGAGTGTTTTAAAAGGGAGTGGGCCTTAGTTCTATGGGTTGACGCCTTTTCGAGATATTGCCATAAAGGTGGACCAGGGGTGACTCTAGAATTTGTTTGTACGATATGAGTATCAAATGAAAGGTGTTAATGATTATTTTAAAAGGTAGTGGGCCTTAGTTCTATAGGTGGACGCCTTTTCGGGATATCGTTATAAAGACGGACCAGGGGTGACTCTAGAATTAGTTTGTACGATATGGGTACCAAATAAAAGGTGTTAATGATTATTTTAAAACGGAGTGGGCTTTAGTTCTATAGGTGGACGGCTTTTCGAGATATCGCCATAAAGGTGGACCATGGGTGACTCTAGAATTTGTTTGTACGATATGGGTATCAAATGAAAGGTGTTAATGAGTATTTTAAAAGGGAGTGGGCCTTAGTTCTATGGGTTGACGCCTTTTCGAGATATTGCCATAAAGGTGGACCAGGGGTGACTCTAGAATGCGTTTGTACAATAAGGGTATCAAACGAAAGGTGTTAATGAGTGTTTTAAAAGGGAGTGGGCTTTAGTTCTATGGGTTGACGCCTTTTCGAGATATTGCCATAAAGGTGGACCAGGGTGACTCTAGAATTTGTTTGTACGATATGGGTATCAAACGGAAGGTGTTAATGAATATTTTAAAAGGAAGTGGGCTTTAGTTCTATAGGTGGACCAAGGGTGACTCTAGAATGTTTGTACGATATGGGTATCAAACGAAAGGTGTTACTGAGCATTTTAAGAGGGAGTGGGCATGAGGTCTATAGGTGGACGCCTTTTCGAGATATCGTCATTAGGGTGAGCCAGGGGTGACTCTAGAATGTGTTTGTACGATATGGGTATCAAAATAAAGGTGTTACTGAGCATTTTAAGAGGGAGTGGGCATTAGGTCTATAGGTGGACGCCTTTTCGAGATATCGCCATTAGGGTGGGCCAGGGGTGACTCTAGAATGTGTTTGTACGATATGGGTATCAAATGAAAGGTGGTAATGAGTATTTTAAAAGGGAGTAATCCTTAGTTCTATAGGTGGACGCCTTTTCGAGATATCGCCATAAAGGTGGACCAAGGGTGACTCTAGAATGTTTGTACGATATGGGTATCAAACGAAAGGTGTTACTGAGCATTTTAAGAGGGAGTGGGCATTAGGTCTATAGGTGGACGCCTTTTCGATATATCGCCATTAGGGTGGGCCAGGGTGACTCTAGAATGTGTTTGTACGATATGGGTATCAAATGAAAGGTGGTAATGAGTATTTTAAAAGGGAGTAATCCTTAGTTCTATAGGTGGACGCCTTTTAGAGATATTGCCATAAAGGTGGACCAAGGGTGACTCTAGAATGTTTGTACGATATGGGTATCAAACGAAAGGTGTTACTGAGCATTTTAAGAGGGAGTGGGCATTAGGTCTATAGGTGGACACCTTTTCGAGATATCGCCATTAGGGTGGGCCAGGGGTGACTCTAGAATGTTTGTACGATATGGGTATCAAACGAAAGGTGTTACTGAGCATTTTAAGAGGGAGTGGGCATTAGGTCTATAGGTGGACGCCTTTTCGAGATATCGCCATTAGGGTGGGCCAGGGGTGACTATAGAATGTTTGTACGATATTGGTATCAAACGAAAGGTGTTACTGAGCATTTTAAGAGGGAGTGGACATTAGGTCTATAGGTGGACGCCTTTTCGAGATATCGCCATTAGGGTGGGCCAGGGGTGACTCTAGAATGTTTGTACGATATGGGTATCAAACGAAAGGTGTTACTGAGCATTTTAAGAGGGAGTGGGCATTAGGTCTATAGGTGGACGCCTTTTCGAGATATCGCCATTAGGGTGGGCCAGGGGTGACTCTAGAATGTGTTTGTACAATATGGATATCAAATTAAAGGTATTAATGAGGGTTTTAAAAGCGAGTGGCCCTTAGATGTATATGTGAAGGCGTTCTCGCGATATCGACCAAAATGTGGACCAGGTGATCCAGAAAATCATCTGTCAGGTACTGCTAGTTTATTTATATATGCAATACCACTAACAGTATTCCTGCCAAGATTCCAAGGGCTGTTAATTTCGCCTTGTAGAACTTTTTCATTTTCTTCTACTTAATATGGTGGGTGTCACACCCATTTTACAAAGTTTTTTCCAAAGTTATATTTTGCGTCAATAAACCAATCCAGTTACCATGTTTCATCACTTTTTTCGTATTTGGTATAGAATTATGGCATTTTTTTCATTTTTCGTAATTTTCGATATCGATAAAGTGGGCGTGGTTATGGTCGGATTTCGGCCATTTTTTATACCAAGATAAAGTGAGTTCAGATAAGTACGTGGGCTAAGTTTAGTAAAGATATATCGATTTTTGCTCAAGTTATTGTGTTAACGGCCGAGCGGAAGGACAGACGGTGGACTGTGTATAAAAACTGGGCGTGGCTTCCACCGATTTCACCCATTTTCACAGAGAACAGTTACCGTCATAGGATCTATGCCCCTACCAAATTTGAGAAGAATTGGTAAATTTTTGTTCGACTTATAGCATTAAAAGTATTCTAGAAAAACTAAATGAAAATGGGCGGAGCCACGCCCATTTCGAAATTTTCTTTTATTTTTGTATTTTGTTGCATCTTTTCATTACTGGAGTTGAATTTTGACTTAATATACTTATATACAGTAAGGATATTAAATTTTTTGTTAAAATTTGAATTAAAAAAAATTTTTTTTTTAAAAAGTTGGCGTGTTCTTCATCCAATTTTGCTAATTTTTATTTAGCACATATATAGTAATAGTAGTAACGTTTCTAACAAATTTCATCATGATATCTTCAACGACTGCCAAATTACAGCATACAAAACTTTTAAATTACCTTCTTGTAAAAGTGGGCGGTGCCACGCCCATTGTCCAAAATCTTACTAATTTTCTATTCTGCGTCATAACTTCAACCCATCTACCAAGTTTCATCGCTTTAATCCCCTTTGGAAATGAATTATCGCATTTTTTCGGTTTTTCGAAATTTTCGATATATAAAAAGTGGGCGTGGTTATAGTCCGATATCGTTCATTTTAAATAGCGATCTGAGATAAGTGCCCAGGAATCTACATACCAAATTTCATCAAGATACCTCAAAATTTACTCAAGTTATCGTGTTAACGGGCAGACGAACGGACGGACGGACGGACGGACATGGCTCAATCAAATTTTTTTCCGATACTGATGATTTTGATATATGGAAGTCTATATCTATCTCGATTCCTTTATACCTGTACAACCAACGGTTATCCATTCAAAGTTAGTATACTCTGTGAGCTCTGCTCAACTGAGTATAAAAACGACCCAAAAACGTTTTCGATTTTAGGTCGAAATATTGCATAGGCAGTATATTACCCACTATCTATATATTAATACGCTAACAAAATTTCCATACAATCAATTGACAGTCTGTTTCACATACTTAGCATACGTAAAATCATATAAAAGTTATATGAATCGATTCGTATTGATCACCCGCAGTGCATAGGCCTATCTTTGTTAACAAATATTACTCTATTTGTTTATAATTAATAGAAAAATTTTTTTGTAAATTCGAAAATCTGTGCAACTATCGAAATTGCCATCTGTAGGAAGCATTATGTTCACAAACCCCCCTGAGTACATAGCTCCAAATTCTCAATTGTTCCGTTGCTCAAATGTTTCATCTCTACGTATGTATATATTTGTACACGCCAAACGGTGAGAGAACTACTGCTTCGCTCATTTTCTGTTGAAATAAAATATTGTTTCCAATTACCTATATTGGTTTGTACCAAAATCTTTAAAAAATTGTTCTAAAATAATTGTTAGCGCACAAAAAAACTTTAAAGAGAAGTAATAACTTAACCGGCCTATTTTTTTGGACAAATTTTACTTACACGTAAACAAATTAAATACGTACATAGATCTCAATGGGAATACCAACATTAAATATCCGAATATTAGAATCTTCATATTTCCACAATGATAACATTAAAACCCGGAAAAAGGTCCAAGTGCACTTATTGCGTTTTTATATGGAACTGTTTATTCACATCACTTAATTTTTTCGCACTTTAAGTACTTTATTTTTTTTCTTTCATTTAATTTTTTTTGGTAAACTCTGCCTTCTTTCTCATTACATAATTTTTTTATATTTTTATTTTTTATGAAGGTATCCTCTATTCTATTCGAAATTTTCGTTTTGTGTCACACTTATGTACATACTACATATGTATTTATACAAAATTAAACTCGGTAAAGCGCCAATTGCATACCTAACGGGTGGCGTGAAAAGGCTAAATTCCTTAAGCACATTTCTTCCTTTTTAACTAAAAGTTCGTGTTTTTGAATTATGACACTATTGAAGTAAATGGGCGATATATGTATATGGGAGATATAGGCCTACTGGGGAACCGAGCACACAAAACTAACTTCGGTAGCGCCCCAACGGGGACCTCCCGGGTGGTGTGGAAAAACTTATTTTTCAATATAATGTCAAGTAATTTCACCTTAATTCTATGTCAATTTCTTTTGATTTTACATATTTTTTATATTTTTATTTAAGGATCTCCATACCAAAAGGTTATAATTACATTTAAAAATTTTATAGAAAATTTAAGAAAATACAATAAAAATTACAATGTCTTAATCAAAAATTTAAGTAAGTTAGACCAGTTTGCTATATTTCCGCTCACTGCTTAACTATTAGCGCATTATTTCACTACCCCCAATACTGGATGCATAGACTGAGTTGAAAAAAATAAGAGTTGGTCGAATTTCGACCACAGGCGATACTAGTTACTATTAATATTCTATCTTCGCAAATGTAGTTATATAAATATGTTTCAAAGTTGACATAACACTATCAGGTCTACCCTAAGGTCCCATCAAAACAGGGTGAACCACAAATTTGAATTGAAGCTGGATCTTGGATTAATTATTGATAAAAACACGTCGCTCCAACTGTGGTTACGTAAAAGTTGAATACAATTTTAAGACCTACCTACCTTTTGCCTACCTCTCTGCTTCTTTCTCTTGTTCTACATCGTTATCTCACTCTTCCGTTTACCTTTATTCTGCCTTTTAATGTTTATCTTCCTCTATCAACCCATCCTTTTAAACCTACCTACCTTAAGCTCTGCTTTTCCTTTTCAACTAACGCATTTATTCACTTGTGTTCTCCTATATTCTCCCATTCTATTCTATTTTTCCATTTCTATTTTGTTGTAGCCATATTTATACAAGTTGTACATCCTAATTAAATCGGTTACACTGTCAAAGTAAGGAGCTTTTTTAGTCAGATTTAAAGCATATCTGCCAGTATCAGGTTTTGAAATTTCAGAAAATGTACCCACCAGTTTGAAGGAAGAGCTTGGAATTTAAAATGACTGTTAACGCCAACTTTTACGTGTGTGGTATATAGGGAGGATCAAAATGGTAGCTAAGCAGACGAATGCCCCTCCACATATAGGAATCATTAGCCTACTAGAGAGAAACAGGAGTAAAGGCATGCCAGGGCATCGCAACTATGGTGTCGGATTTGAGGAATTAAAGAACCACGTGGTTGAATACCTTCTTTAAGATCATACAAATAATCACTAAAGCAGTCGAAATATCAATCACCACTAGTTGACATCTATAAATGCACACTAGCTATTTTAGCTAGTGTATATGGTCATCTGAAGTTAGAGATTCCATCGTCAAAAGATAACTATCTGCAGGAATGAAGATGAGAAAATCCAAAGCCAAATCAATCGGTTGGTAGTCCTGAAATAAACCGTAAATAGCTCCGTAATTGTACCGAAAATAATCACAAAATAATACCCAAAGCTATCTCAGCAAATGATGCCGAAAAGTTGTATCCAAAGATTCTCGTACTAATCTCGAAACAGCAATGACGTCATCATTAAGAGACACGGAAGTAGTACTAGCATGCTTACAAACCTGCTCTATATGAACTAGAGATAAAACCTGACAATATCTCAAATGACCCCAAACGGACCAAAAATCTCTACCCACGTTTCCAAAACTATATAGAACTTAATATACATGAATCGCATTATTGAAAAATCTTTGTAAGGGGAAAGTTGGAAGTGGAGGAAATTTCCCGCACTTTCTCTTTATCACCTTGAAACCAATCTGTGAAGAACTAGCATACATTTTGTAGTAAACACGATGTTTGCTACACTGGTAAAATCAACCGAAATACGGGTCAATTCAACCGAAATTTCTGTCAATTTTCATCTATCGCAACTAGATGTTGAATCAACTGCGCACAAATCGCTGATTCGTAATTGACCGTTTTAGTAGGCAAATGAACAAAAAAAGTTGTTGCGACATCTTTGTACGAAAGTACCTATGTTGCGGCATTTGCAATGCAGATGAGTTTTCACTGAGATCTTTTCATGGCAGAAATACACTCGGAGTGCTTGCCGATCAGTGCCGAGGGGCGACCCCGCTTAGAAAATTTTCTTCAAATTTAAAACCTTTATTTCTAAAATTTGTATGTTGCTTTGCCCGGGTGTGAACGCAGGGTCTTTCGTGTGGTAGGCGGGGCACGCTACCACCACACCATGGCGGCCGCCATATGCATACGTAAATATGTGCATACAAATAGTACACAGCATATATAAGTACAAAGTAGAGAGCGCACTAAGCGTAAAATTTTCTTTGAAATTTGCTCATGTATTAACTGTTGATCGCTGTTGAAATTACCAGTGAGATCAGTTGTGTTAACAAAAAAATTAGTTAGATTGATTAGGAATCAGTCAATTTTACAGAACTTTGTTAACTTAAGAGCGACAATTTCCCTTCTGTTGAAATTACTAAACTAATTTGTTCGTTTGACAAAGAACTCGGTCGAATTAACCATAATTCGATCAATTTCACCAAATCTCCGTTAAGTCAAAAACTACAGAACCGATTTGTTGATTTTACTAGCACCATTTCTTTCAGTGTAAAAAACCAACCAATTACACGCAAACATATGCTCCCCAGCTGAAAGGACAGGTACGAGTGCGTATACGTAACATTTTTTATTTGGTAAACAAAGATGCCCTTATTCTAATTTTGCCTATGCGGTCAACTTGAAAAAATGACAAAAATTATCTTTTCTGAAAAATCGGTTGTATGCTTTCGTGGGCCGATTCGGCCGTCTCCGACAAATGTCTAGTCGACCCTTAAATATACCAACTCATCAAATTTTATCAAGATGTCTCAAAAATTGAAGGACAACTTTGCGTTCAAGCAGACAGCCGGATATGACTTAATCAACTCCGCTCGTCTTCCTGATCATTTCAATATACTTATTGGTGGGCTTATCTCTTCTCCTTTAAAGACTAAAAATATTGAGAATCGTTACAAACTTAATATACCATTTCATATTCATGACAGGTATAAAAATAACAAAATCAGTATTCTCAAGTTCTGCTATAGCATAATTGAATTCCATATTTTTGAATTATGTATAAGTAGCGGGCGTGGCATAAGGCACTTCCTATATCACCAAGCTAAGATTAAGCGAATTTGTTTAAAGAGTTTTCCGTACACCTAATAAAAATATAATTAAAAAGTTCATTTATAACAGCACGTGTTCAAAAAAAAAAAAATAATAATAACAACAAATGAAGAGAAAATAGATTTATCAATTTTCTACATTAGATCACAGATATTTTTATGAAATAAAATTCAAACTATTGAAAATTATAAATATGCAAACTAAGCAAGAAATCTTTTGTCAGGGTCTTATAAAATGTATGCCGTCTTAGACAGGGGCGGATTAAAGGTTTGCGAGGCCCGGGAATGAATATGGGGCCCACTTAAGGGGAGCAAAATATGATCTTTTTTTGTTTAAATAAATAAAAACTGTTATATTTATTTTTATAATTTATTCTCGCAAATATTTTTTCTTTAGTACTTATATATTAAAAACTATAAATTATTATACAATTAAAAATATTTTTTTCTTGATTTTGCTCTGGCAAGGTCACTTATCAAATCATCAAAGTCAATCGATCGACCTAAATCAACTTCAATGCTTAACCTCATCAGTGCAGACAACCGTTCATCTAACATAGTTGACCGATACATATTTTTTATTATTTTTAAAACCGAGAATGACCTTTCAGATTCGCAGTTTGCTATTGGAATCGTAACGAAAATCCTGTAAGCGATATAGATATTCGGGAATATTTCGATCGTGTTCACATTTACAATCCAATTAAGAACTTGCAAAGGGCACAGAATTTGTTCTGTTTCGTTGTAAAATTTTTCTGTTCTATTAGAGAAAAAACCTTTTGGATGCAGTTGCAAGCGGGGTATAAACTGTTTGAGTTCTAATAATAAGTCATTTTGCAAATCATCCGAATAAACTTTTATCAAATTTGTTGCTTTAGTTTCCAATTCATTCGATGTTATGAATAATAATTGAGTAAGAAAACTAAATTAGTTGATAATATGATTATACGCTTAACTTCGTTTTTGCAACTCGGCAACAAGTTTATCCATAATAACATAAAATGTGTTTATCCTAAAATTATCAGTCGCACTTAAACTATCGACTTTTACTCCCTTGTCTGTAAACTTACGAGTGATTTTTCTTTTATTATAAACAGAATATATTTGATTTATAAAATCTCTAAATAGCTTAGCTTCTTTCTCAATGTCAGAAAATTTATCACGCAAATTTTGAACAAGAAGAAAAAGAATGAAAGTAGCATGTTATTAGCAGAGATTAAGTCTACATTAACTTTTTTAAGATATTGACTGGTCGCGTTAAATCCTAAAAGAATGCTATTCCAGAAAACCGCCATAAAAACATTCTCAATTTTAACTATATGATTCAGTAAAGCTAAAGTTTCTTGTCGTGTGTCACGTTTTTGATTAACAACATTTGCTAATATTTCTAAGGCCGCGTAAATACCATTGTAATATATAATACGTAATATGATATTATTTATTCGAGCTCGTGGGGCCCTCCCGATGCTGGGCCCAGTGCTATAGCCCCTGATAGTCCCTCCTTTAATCCGCCCCTGGTCATAGACGTCATGTCTTAGACGTATAAACGTTTCAAGAACATAAGTTCTAGACTTGAATTTAATTGTTATTGCGTTATAAACATCTTCAGGCAGCGATCAATAATGAGAAGTGTTGCTAAAATAAAATAAAAAGAGAGGTAATAGAAGAGAAAGTTCTTTTAATATAAATTTAGCAGGATGTTTCGGTTATAGAACGCAAATAAAGTACAATCAAATAAAACAAAAAAATTAAAATTAAAATTAAAACAAAAGCGCCGAACAAAATATTTCGAACGTCTGTGTACATTTGATGAGCTGTGCAGGCCGCACTTTCCTGAATTGTTTTTATCTACATTTACAAACAACATTTGGCAGCTATTCGAGCACGTAATGGCAGCTATCAATTACAAATTAATGGGTACTAAAATTTTGATGTCGAATGTATAGACAATAACACATACATATGTATATGTACATTAAGCTGGGTCGATTTATTAACCTATATCGCGCCATCGATTTTTCGACAGGTTTTGTGCTCAGGAAAAAAAAGTTCCACTAAGCATACCCAAAAAAATAATTTAAGAGCTTGCAAAATTTGAGTTTTTTGAGTTTTTTTCTTTGATTTTTAAGGTTTTATTCATGACCTACTTAAAAAATTTTCTTCTGATTTTAGAATTTTCATGTATTATCTGTCCGACTCAAAATTGTCCGCTGAAAACTTTGGCCGTAACAATTTTTTGAAAAAAAAAATATTTTTTGGGTTTGAGGGGTGTTTTGGTGAAAAAATTTATTTTTTCGCCATTTTTTTAAGGGTTTCTTCAGAAACGTGCACAGGTGTTGCCGATGAAAACGAATTTGTCTCATAGTTCCTATCCCACTTAAAATTATGCGATAAAAACGTTGGCATTTACAGTTTAAAAAAAAAAAAATTTTTTGGATTTTGGGACTTGTTTTCATTTTCAAGGCTCCAAATCATTTTTTATGTATATGTTTCCGTTAGACCCACCAATAAGTATACCAAAATAATCAGGGGATGAGCTAAGTTGATTTAGCCACGTCGGTCTCTCCTAATTTTCTCTCTAAATTTTTTCGCCAAAACTCTCCTCAAAACCAAAAACATATATTTTTTTTTTCAAAAAACTGTTATCACCAAAGTTTTTAGCGGACAGGGTATGCATGAAAATTTTAAAATCAAATGGAAATTTTTTAAGTAGGTCATGAAAAAAAACCTTAAAAATCAAAGAAAAGAAGTCAAAAAGCTCAAATTTTGCGGGCTGGAAAATTATTTTTTTGGGTATGCTTAGAGGAACTTTTTTTCCTGAGCCCAAAACCTATCGAAAAATCGATAGTGCGATATGGGTTAACTTTCGTCCATGCAAATCAACCCAGCTTAATGTACATACATACATATGTGAATTATTTAATAAAATAATTTTAAAAAAATGTTTAGTTAAACGCTTTTATTGTAAACAATACTTACATTAAATAATAGTAATACCAAAAGCAAGAGAGTAATTAGGTAGGTCCTAGGTACTAGTCATCACACTCCTCATTAATCTAGGGCGTTCATCAGAAAAATTAATAATGTATATCTCGATCCTTTCTTTTTTTCCTAGGTCGGTTTCTATTAATTTATATTAGAGAGAAACTCTCAACATCCCTTGTCAAGGTTGGTTCGGAGACAAACAGGGTTTGGCGTTGTGCCATTTACAGTGCAATTTTTCTTTCTGATCTATTTTCTCCGTTTGTTTTGCGTCAATGGATCGTAAATATATTAGTATAGAAACCAAATGGATATTAGTTCTTGCCAACAAGTGCTACTTTGGACTATATACCTACTTACTTAATTTGCGCTTAGCCGTTAAAACGGTTATGACCGTCGTACAAGGCGCACCAGTTGCTTATTCGATAGGCTAACTGGCGCCAATTGGTCACACCAAGGGAAGTTAAGTCGTTTTCCACCTTGTCCTTCCAGTGGAGTGGCGTCCACCCTCTTCTTCAGCTTCCGTTGGCAGGTTCCGAAAAAAACTCTCTTAACATCATATTTCATTCCCATAACATGGCTTAGCCAGCGTAGACGTTGAGTTTTAATTCGCTGTCGCTAACGCGTAGAGGCCCATAAATCTTTCGAGGAACTTTTCTCTCGAACACTCACAGAGCCGCCGCATCTGATGTTATCATGGCATATAGTGCTTAACGACGTTTTTGCAGAGGTGATGTGTGTCAATTCTGTTCTCCCGCGGTTTTTCCAAAATTTGGCGCATTGTGAAAATCAGATCTGAAGCCGCACTGATAAGGTCAAATCAGCCGATTCGCTGTGGGCTTCAGTCTTTCGCACGCACCCGTTCGACCCTTTTTTGCATAGAAATTTATGCATGCACCTGCCGTATTTGAATAGCTCCGTCAGCGACCGCTGCCTAGTGGTATTGAAATATGGTTTAACCCGGGCTTAAAACCTTCTGTCTGGCTCCGGATTTTTTAGTAAATTTTTAGGGATATATTCATGGTGGCTATCAGTTCAATCCTCTCGCACGCACGCCTTTTCTCCTCTTCTTCTTTTCTACCTGTTAAAGCATTCCGCTTCCCTTTTCAGCTCATGGCAGCGTTCAAAATCTCATCCTTTTACATTCATTTTTAAGGTACTCCTATAATTCATTGATCCACTTTGCGGGTATTAGTGTTGTTACTAATTTTATAGATGAATCGAAAGAATTGCTAGAATTATAAAGCACACAGTTAAAAGCAACATTTTTCTACCCCCCCCCCCCCCCCCCCTATTGGTTCAATAAAAACACATCAGTCTACACCTCTTACAACTTGAGAATACAGCTGATCTCTTAAGCAATCACGTATGTACTATCAATAAAGCTTGCATCAGATTACTTTTAAAAGAATGTACATTTCATAGAACAGTAATTTGTGCTAATTTGTTTATTTACTTAATAAATTAACATAATTAGAAGAACAAACTTTTGTCCAGCGGCGGCAGATGCAAAACAGCCAAATACCAATTTATTTACATTTTTAAGAAGTGAAATTTATTAAGTACTAATGGAAGTTTAAAAATGAATCAGTTCAAAATTTTATGAGTTATCAATCTGCAATTACTCTGGAATTTCGGCATTAGACCGTAACCAACACATTTTTAATAAAAAAGCAAAAAGAAAACAAAAGTTTATTTTCGTATTTATTTATTATTCAAAAAACCAACAAAATAATTTATTCGTTACCCAAATAAAATTTATTTAAGCCTACTTTCAGAACGGCGAGTTAACTATTTAACTCAGTGTTAACCTGACATTTTTGACGTTTTTTTTTTTTGACTCTGAGCTAAAAAATAAATTACCGACAAAAAATTATTTATTCATTTTTTATTCCCTATGCGAATAAAATAACCGTCTAAAAAGACGGGTACCGGTACGTCTACGTAACCTTTTCACACCACGAACATTGATTCAAAAAAATTCTATTTACAAATGATTTTTATATATCCTGCAGAGAATACGGGAGGAAGCAACGCAAAGTGGCAGTTTAATGACCAACTCCGAAGCGGCGCCAATATCATGCAGAGCGCGACAGTTGGTAACCATACTTGTACCAACAGCGCTTAAGTCTGAGCTATATCTATTACAAGAGTACTCCGCAGACTTCATTCTGCTCGAAAATTTGTTTACCTATATTTAAAAATTTTGTTTTCATTATATATGCCATTTTCTTCTACTCTATGTTACATTTTTCCTATAATTCCTGTCCATCTCTTACTCCATTTGCTGGCTCCCACTCCCCAATCCCACCTAGACTACCAATCCCATTCACACTTCTACACCCCCTCCTACTTCCGCTAAACTTCATATTCACATTCCCACTGCCAGACCTAATCCCACTCCCACTACAACTCCCTCTCCATCTCTAAACTCAATTTCCTCATACATATATGGAATCTCTGTACCAAATACCAAATACCTGATTCACTTAGCCGACCGATTTTAAAATCTTTGTTTGTATAAACTTTTACGAAACTATATGAAACTAACGCAATTTGTTTACCCTCCAGCGGGTTAGGGGGCTTAGAATATACCCTGAGTAGGTATGCCTGTCGTAGGAGTAGGCTAAAGTACCAAATTTATTCAAGGGGTTGTGTATCGCAATATATATGTAGCTTCTCCAACCCAATTGTCAACCTAACGTACCCGTGGCGAATCCGGTTTCATAAACAGCCAAGGCTCTGGCGACCCCGAACTCCTGATGGATCTAGGGGGTGGGAGGGCGGTATAGCCTAGAAGTCAAGTGGTCATACCAAATCGTTCCCGAGATGGTCGGGCTAGTACCTTTATGGTGCTTGTTACTGGAACGTACTGGATCTGCATCTGGTAAAGGACTATCAGCATCGATAGCACCCCCCAAAGCATTCGGGGAGTGTCCTTATCGTTACAACAACAACAAAAACAACGCAATTTTTAAAATCGCTTTCATTTTTATACTCAGTTGAGCAGAGCTCACAGAGTATATTAACTTTGATTGGATAACGGTTGGTTGTACAGGTATAAAGGAATCGAGATAGATATAGACTTCCATATATCAAAATCATCAGGATCGGAAAAAAATTTGATTGAGCCATGTCCGTCCGTCCGTCTGTCCGTTAACACGATAACTTGAGTAAATTTTGAGGTATCTTTATGAAATATGGCAGAAACGTTACTCCTATTACTACATGTATGCTTAATAAAAATTAGCAAACTCAGAGAACGACCACGCCCACTTTAAAAAAAAAAATTTTTTAAGTGAAATTTTTACAAAAAATTTAATATCTTTACAGTATATAAGTAAATTATGTCAACATTCAACTCCATTAATGATATGGTGCAACAAAATGCAAAAATAAAAGAAAATTTCAAAATGGGCGTGGCTCCGCCCTTTTTCATTTAATTTGTCTAGGATACTTTTAATGCCATAAGTCGAACAAAGATTTACCAATCCTTGTGAAATTTGGTAGGGGCTTAGATACTGGGACAATAACTTATTTCTGTGAAAAAGGGCGAAATCGGCTGAAGCCACGCCCAGTGTTTATACACAGTCGACCGTCTGTTCTTCCGCTCGGCCGTTAACACGATAACTTGAGCAAAAATCGATATATCTTTACTAAACTCAGTTCGCGTACTTATCTGAACTCATTATGTATTGATATAAAAAATGGCCGAAATCCGACTATGACCACGCCCACTTTTTCGATATCGAAAATTACCAAAAAGGAAAAAAATGCCGTAATTCTATACCAAATACGAAAAAGGGATGAAACATGGTATTTGGATTGGTTTATTGACGCAAAATATAACTTTAGAAAAAAACTTTGTAAAATGGGTGTGACACCTACCATATTAAGTAGAATGAAATGAAAAAGTTCTGCAGGGCGAAATAAAAAACCCTTGATCCACATTTTGGTCGATATCTGGAAAACGCCTTCACATATACAACTACCACCACTCCCTTTTAAAAGCCTCATTTATACCTTTAATTTGATACCCATATCGTACAAACCCATTCTAGAGTCACCCCTGGTCACCTTTATGGCGATATATCGAAAAGGCGTCCACCTATAGAACTAAGCCCACCACCCCCTTTTAAAATACTCATTAACACCTTTCATTTGATACCCGTATCGTACAAACATATTCCAGAGTCACCCCTGGTCCACCTTTATGGCGATATCTCGAAAAGTCGACCACCTATAGAACTCAGGCCCACTCCCTTTTAAAAAGACTCATTAACACCTTTCATTTGATACCCGTATCGTACAAACAAATTCTAGAGTCACCCCTGGTCCACCTTTATGGCGATATCTCGAAAAGGCGACCACCTATACAACTACCACCACTCTCTTTTAAAACACTCATTAATACCTTTAATTTGATACTCATATCGTACAAACGCATTCTAGAGTTACCCCTGGTCCACGTTTTTGGCGATATCTCGAAAAGGCGTCCACCTATAGAACTAAGACCCACGCCCTTTTAAAATACTCATTAACACCTTTCATTTGATACCCGTATTGTACAAACAAATTTTAGAGTCAACCCTGATCCACCTTTATGGCGATATCCTATAAAACTATGGCCCACTCCCTCATAAAATACTCTTTAATACCTTTCATTTGATTCCCATGTCATACAAACACATTCCAGGATTACCCTTGGTTCATTTTCCTACATGGTTATTTTCCCTTATGTTGTCACCATAGCTCTCAACTGAGTATGTAATGTTCGGTTACACCCGAACTTAACCTTCCTTACTTGTTATAAATAAGATGAACATAGATAATGAACAAATTCTCCTTCCCAGTAATATTCCTTCCTGCGATATTGTTAATCTACCAGTAAATAGAGGCATTTGTTATATTGCGGCATCTTCAAAAAAAATGTAACTTCTTCCCACTATTCCCTTCTTTCCATATTTGATCCTTGTCTCCCCTCCGTATCTTGTCCCTTTTACATTTTTGTGATTTTCTCTCTTCCACTTTCTTTCCCCTCCTTCAACCTTACTCTATTCCTCTTTATCTCCCTTCTTGCACATGCTTCCTCTACTTCCCATCTTCTCCTCGCACTTTTTTTATTTTTAGCTCCCTTTTCCACTCACATTTTCTTCCTTCTCCCTCACCCTCTCTTCTCTTTCTACTTACATTTTCTTCCTTCTCCCTAACCCTCTCTTCTCTTCCTTCCCCTCTTGTATTCCCACCGCGATCTCTTCTTTACTTTTTTCGATAGGTTGCCTTAAATACATACTTCAAACAAATTGATTTTTTGGAATCGGAAGGCCCCTGGTCGACTTCCAGGAATGAAAACTTTCTCGCCTATTTTCTTTGTCGAAGAGGTACTCCTGTACTAAATTTCAAGCAAATCTCACCACAAATAAAGAGCTAGTCACGAGAGTACCCCTTGGCCAAATTCATAGTAAATCGCACTGAGCCTAGTTGCAGTTGTTAACGCTATGTTCTTTGCCACCAGGTCTGCAGGTGGAATGTGCAGCTATGGGGTTGTTTTCACGGTTCCCATATTTATGGAAAATTTCCAACATTTTGCTTCATAAGGACTACAAAAATTTTCTAAAACAATTTTTTATTTTTTTATTTTAATTGTTGCACAGGTCTCTAGCACTTATTTGGCTTTAACAGATTGAAAAAATATCAATTAGTCGACGAGTTATACCCAAAAAACCATACGAACAATATGCTGAAAATCGAAATTTGACTGCAAAGTTCGAAGGTCGATTAAAAAAAATTCGAACTAACATAAACAAACGCCGCGATACGGGTCTTCTAATTTAGCCTCTATTTTCACGTCTCACTCTCAGAATCGACCTAACTTTTCCTAACCTGAATTTGTTCCACAGTGTAATGCTAAATATTAATAGCCTGCATTGGGGTTTACAGGTAGATTCTTTTTTGTGTGACTATCCACCAAACAAGCACTCCATAGTATCGGCTTCTCAATAGCTGTAACACCCAATGAGAGAGATAAAGAGGACGATAAACGCCTAGTATTCTCCAGCATTCTTTAACATGCATAAAGTGCCATCTTCTCCACGTAGAATGTCTATAATTATTCCTAGATATTTTGTGCAATTTTGTTTCTCTTGTAGGGTCATCCCTCCTAGCTTAGGTCTGGTTTTATTTGGAACCTTGTACCTATGAACTTTGAACTATGCACACCTATCCCAAAAACGTTTTCAAAAGCTTCGAGAATTCGGAAAATTTTAACAAAAATTTCAAACTTCAGCTGCTGTGGTTTTTGGCAACGGATTCTCACCAACCAGAGGAGGCTTATTTAGCAGGTCTGCTCCGTCAGACAGGTATTACTCACTGTCCATAGGGAAACCCTACCATCGATCTGCAAGTAGCTGGACTTGTATAAAAGCCAATCATACACGCCTTCCTCGATCCATGGACATCTTTCCCGTGAGTCTAGACCATTACCGCCTTTAAAGGCGAGGACGAACGTTAACATCCTCTCTCCGAGCGTCAACGTTACTAATATTACACCACCAAGAGTCACCGTTACTAATATTCCTCCATTGTTTGCGAGGACCAAAGTCGTTAATAACCTATCTCCGCGGGTCAAAATTATTAATATAGTACTCCATTTTCACTCACTGGGGAGAACCGCCAACATCCTTGGATCGCAACTATCTCCGCATCATTACATATCGCTCATTTACTTCAATAGTGTTATAACTCAAAAAACATGACTTTTGAGTTAATAACATATAAACGTACCCAATAACATGATCTATGTTGTATAAAAAAATCTTTGTGTTGTTTTTGCGGTCAGTTTTAATTGAATATTAGTATGGATTGTAGGCTAGTTAGACCTATTCAACGAAACGTTGTACAAGAAGGTGAAATAAAGCGTATATTTGCACCAAACATAATTAGGTCTAACTAGCCTACGATCCATACTAATATAAAAATCTTTGTGATCCGCTAAAAATTTACCACGTGCTATACAAATGAAAATATGCCTTTATATGCGCAACATATGGCAGTTAAAATCTCTGAATGGCTCTCCTGGAAAAATGTGTTTTCTGAGTTATGACACTATTGAAGTAAATTAGCGATATGAGAAGCAACCCTCTTACTCTATCTATCTCTTAAGTGAACTTAAAGTTGTTGGGATACTGGTTTGGTAGCCGCGCTGTGCGCATGTGCTTGAAACTAATACCTTAGTTTACTGTATATTTGTTTAGATGGGGGAAGTGGGGCCTACTATGGATCGACTGACCAAATCCACCAAACAATGGAAGAAAACTTGAAACTCTCTTAGAAGCCAACGCGAATTTTGGGAAACTAAAATTAATTGGTCTAATTCTTTACGGTTCTTCGTCTAAGTAGAGTAGATTATAAACTCCCGTTCCCAGTAAATACACATTACTCCAACTTGAAGTGGTTGCAGCGCTGCTATAACAATATCTATATATATAAAATTCAAATTATGTATGTATGTAGGTATAGAACGGGTTGCGTCCAAAACGGATCAACCGACCACAATCAATTTGCACGACCCACTAGAAACCTTCCAAGGATGGTCATAGGCTAAAAACAATTTCGATATATAAAAGGGGCCTGGCACCTCCCAAATGGCATATTTGGTACTGCATAACTCTGAAGGTATTCCGGCTACAACATTGAAATGCAGTAAGGAGTTATATGAGGTCAACCCCTAACACCACCTAGAAAATGTGGGGTGAGGCAGAAGGGGGCGTGGCGCACAGTGGGCTAGATTTGGCTTTCCGTGAACTTAGGGAAATGAAAAAAAAATATTAGTTAATAACACAAAAACTTTGATGGGGATCGATTTTAAGTCTCCTTACATGACGTTTTTATATATGAGTATTTTTTTATAAAGTCTTAAACAAAAAAGTTATAGCAAATAAAAAAATTGTATGTATGTGAAAAATCACATTTTTACCGTTAACTCATTTTCCTCACATTTCCTCAAAACTTCATTAATTTATTTATATAGTTAGGGTTATATACTATGCAATGTACTCGATTTCATGGTTCGAAAAGGTTTGCGTGTTTTTTTTTTTTTTTTTTTTTTTTTTTTTTTTAATGTTAGTATTGCGAATCACTTTTTAATTCTGGCTAATATTTAAAAACAAAAATATTTGATAATTCATATTATTCATTTAATTTTTTTATATTGAATTTGCATTTAACAATCCAAAAAAGGTTCAAATCAAAAATTTACCTATTCCAGCTTGTTCGTAAATTTTTTTTTTTTTAGATGATGCTTACTATTCCAGCTTGTTCGTTATTACCAAAAGATTAATTAAAGAAATCTCCAATATACATATAGGTATATGACCAAAAAAAAACTAAAAAAAAAAAACAATTTTTATTATTTTAAGTAAATGTTGCGTTTCATATGTAGTATGCATATTCGTACCCAAATAAAATTCAGAAACTAAAATATTTAGTTTTCTGTATCATAGTCGAGGTTTTGCGGTAGGAGTAGTAGAGATTTCATTTCTTCGGATATTTCCTCATGCTTACTAGGTAATTTCGATCTCCTCGATGAAATAAATGGGTCAGAAGTAACTAGCAAATTATTTAAAATGTCCTCATTTGTGGCTTTGCGCCTAATTTTTCTTGCATGGTCTCGACGATATGTTCTAAAATCTTTGTTTCTGGATTCAGCGGTTTCTTCGGACAACTTTCCCATAGGAACGGAACCAAAATGCTCTATCATTGAAGCTCCGTGTACTAAAATTTTATGTACACTTGAAGGCATATAATACCATTCATATAGTTCGGCGTAAACTCGAATGGTTTGGACACCCACATAAAAGTGCCCCTAATATTATAGAGAATAATTGAATGAGATTTTCACTAACACCAGTTATAGAGGCGGTAGTTTTAATTTCAACGAAAAATCGTCTAGCGGTATTTCCATCATTCGTTGTACCGTGCCTTTGCTTTACCACGTCTACCAATAAACCAGTCTGAATTGTAAAAATTATTTTAGTGAAGCCAAAATTGCTGGTAATTGGAAAAAATACCTAAAATGTACACATATGCTCCTTAGGGTATGTCGATATGAAACCCGGTTACTAAAAGTGTCATAACTTTTTTAAGTTAGATTTTACGAAAAAATGTTGTATAACAATAAATTATGGAAAAAGATCACAGAATACGAAAATGTACATTTAAAGTCCTAAGTCCCAAACTTTCAATTTCGTTCCACTGTGTGGCGCCTCCCATACAAATAGAATATATCATACTGCATATCTCTGGATGTAGTAATGGTAGGATAATGAAAATTGGTAAGGAGCTATATGACGTTAATTCCGAACACCTCCAGTAAGATGTGGAATTGAGCAAAAGAAGACAAATATAATTTTTAAGAACTATGGCTGCCGTAAATATTTTGGTTATATCAACACGTAAAACAACATCGGAAAAAACAATTGTGCTAATGCTAAATTTGATATCAGTTGATGTAAGAGCAAGAAGAGAAATCACTATGACAGTTGCTTCCTCAGCTAGCGCGGATACACTTTCTGTAGTGGATGTTCAGCTACTCCGCATTTAAATTAAAACTGTCTGCAAACACCTGATACACCGATGTGCAACATAATCGAACTATCAGACCAAAGTGAGTGTGTGGAATGTGTGCACCATAACTCAAAAGCAGTCGCTGCAAGTTTTAGACCGAACACTTAAGGATTTGACTC
Organism: Eurosta solidaginis; assembly: GCF_040869045.1. Taxonomy (NCBI): domain Eukaryota; kingdom Metazoa; phylum Arthropoda; class Insecta; order Diptera; family Tephritidae; genus Eurosta; species Eurosta solidaginis. The sequence goes on from NC_090322.1 coordinate 140,583,509, forward strand.
ATCACAGTGGTGCTTTCCTCTTACTTGCTGGAACAGCCGCAGATGAAGTAAATGCGTACGTTTTCGTCAATCGATGGCTTTACGTACAAAAATTGACTCTCCGTAGAAATATGAGAGCGGCATATTTTGCTAAACAACTTCTTCTGATTGATTATGGCAAAATTCCTATCAGATTTTATTTCTTTTCCTTCAATTTTTTGCGAAATTATGACACAACCTGAAGCTTCAATAGCTAATGTTTTTATATATAATATATCTTTACAAACTATAAATAGCTTCGAGAAAGGGCATCTTTGGGACCTCAAAATGAGAATGTTAATATAATTAGTACGGAGAAAACGTATCACTCTATTAACACAGTCATGGAGAATCCCAAGCTGTGCATATCCGGTTGAGTTTCTTAGCTTTTTGAGCCACTAGGAATTCTCCTCATCAATTGATCCTTAAAAAAGCACCCATAATTCTTATAATATAATCCTGTTACAGATATGAATGTATAATACAACAACAGTCATTAGCTGTAGCAAAATTCGATCTTACCAACTCTTGTTTCACCTATGGCCAATTACGCGTATCCTGCATATTTTTATAGAAACATGTGGTAAAACATGCGGCCATAAGCTAGTTGATATATAAACATAGGCTGAATTATCCAAGACTACATTCGAACAACCGTGAGCTAACAAGATCTTGCACGTGGTGTATAAAATTTAAATAAACTTTTTAGCAAATGGACAAAAATATATAAATCATCAATTTATTCATATAACTTCTTCGTACATTTCTACACAAAATAGAGCTATTCTCTCTTCAGTCTGTCGCTCATCGCAAAACACCACCGATTCTCTGAGAATAGAACAAAGAGCAACAATATAACAGTACACTTTTCATGGTGGTGACGTCAAACGTGACACAATAACCTCAAAATCGAGCATCCATTTACCAGAGAAGTAGTAAAATAAAGAAAGAAAAAAAGAAATTTGAGCAAAAACAAAATGTTGTAAATATTTGTTGCAAAGAGATGATGCGACACTTTGTTGTTTTGTCAATTTGTTTCATTAGCAGAATGTAACAAAAATTTGAATGCGCATGCTGCGATATTGTTGATTGTTGCCTCGTGCAAATGCGGAAGCATATTTGTTTTAGCTAAGTATATTTGTGTGATTGTGTGTACGCAGTAGAGCTTAAAATAACCATTTTAATTTAAAATGACTTAGCAACATTTGTTGCTGCAACATGTTGAAGTGCGAATTTAATTTTGGGTAAGCAGAAAATGACTATGTAGGAAATTCTAGCAGTACTGTTAGGATATTATTTTATACAATTTACTTACTCATCATATTCGGATCTTTTATGTATCACAATTTTCAAAATATTATTAGAAACTTACCTGTAAGGAAAGAGAAAGAAATGTATTAACAATTTTGTTGTCGTTTTATCACATAAAACATATAACTAAATAATTTTTATATGCTTTTATTTACTTTCACTTGGCTGTTGTCTGTAATCAAATTTGATACACTTCCCGGTGTCCGATTGAGCTGAAATTTGGCACACATGTATAACTCCGATGAAAATGCAATACTACTTTGCGATAATTCGATAAATTAATCGATAACAGAGTTATCGGTAAAGATTTGTGTTCACAAGGGAATAAAGGCATAAGTTCTTTCTTTAGAGGGATGGTGAATAACCTACAGCGGCTCAAGAACGAGGTAACTTCGCTTTGTTTGTGTATAAAACGAACGTAGAAGTTAGGCTGTTATCGCTCAATGTTGCATACTTTTCTGCGCACTTGATTTTGTTTTACAGATTTAACCCACAGAGCAGAGATCTGCAATGAGTAGTTGTAAACTGGACGCGACATAGGCAAAGTCACAATAAAATATTATTTTCAGTTAGTTAGTACTGTTTGACACAATTTTATATGTGCTCCTTGTCAAAAATGCTTCAACTAACTTAGTCACATTTTATTTCGATTATGAATATGCCCAATATATTCGTATCATGATATAAAAAATCGTGTACTCATACTCAGTCAGGGTATTTAAACGTAGCGATTCGTATCAGTAATTTGGTTGAGTATTTTTCATCCTGACACCGCGTTAGTGTTGAACGCGAAAGATCTGACAACCGAAGATGCTGATATGGGAAGTGAAGCCACTTTTGGCAAACACATACGATATGTTTTCTCGAAAATCTGTATATTCAAATGTATGTATGTATGTATTAAACGTTTTGTTGTTGCAAGAACACGAGAACATGTGTATGCACATATATATAAATCCATTTGAATGAGTTGAACAAAGCATGGGGCGCATTATAAAAGCGCAACTGCTGGCGAAGTTGATTAGTGATAACTTCTTGGAACGCACAGTTGCAACTTTAAGACAAATTAGTGAGCATAAAAATTTTCTGCTCTATTCACTCAACGCTTTTATCGATTGGTTTTTGACGTATCGTTTCAAAAGCACAATTTCTTTCACTCAGCTGATAACTGATTATTAGCAAGGTCAATTAATTGATGGAACAAAAAACAATGATCAGATTGATGTTAATAATATAATACACTCAGAAATTAACAACACGGGAGGTCTTCCAAAAGAACTAGAAATATTTGTTGGTGCTAAAGTTATGTTGAGATCTAACGTTGACGTTGCTAAGGGACTTGTAAATGGACCAATATGTCACATCACTGAAATTATATGGCCATATAACAGACGTGCTCAACTATACCATAACGATATACCATCGGTTCGCGTAGACTTTGGTAACGATGGCGTTCACATAATACAGCCTAAATCAGTTCATTTTCCTTCTACATTTAATCACGGCACAGCTGAAAGAATAATGCTCCCGATTGTCTTGTCGTGGGCTTCAACTGTGCACAAAATGCAGGGAACTACAGGAGATCATGCTATTATTTATCTAGGCAGCAAATTATTTGCTGCTGGTTAAGCTTGTGTGGCTTTAAGCCGAGTTTGGTCTTTAGCAGGTCTTCAAATCGAAGAACTTGACTGTTCAAAGTTGACTTCGTAGAAACCTTGTAATGTTGATGCGTTAAAAGAAATGGATAGGATGTGAAACGATACGAATAACTAAGTAAAGATTACATAACTAATTTAAACAATATTTTACCCTACTAAAAATTAAAAAAAAAATGTATATTTAAATTAAATTTAAGAAAAAAGCTTTTCTAAGAACAAGCTTTTATTACTTGTTAATAAAACGAACTAAAAAATAAAAAAATAAATAAAAAATTTTTTTTTTTTTAAACAAGCTTTTACTATTGGTTAATAATATTAACTAAAAAGTAAAAAATAAATTCACTGTAAAGAAATATAACACTTTATAAGTTCATTGTAACCTTTAACGATAATTAGGCTTCTTCGTCTGCGACAAAAAATTCCATATTGTACATAATTATATATTTTTAATATTAAAACTTTACACCTAAATTATTACATCTTACAGTTTATATCACAGTCCAATTGTTCTAATAAATAGCGTGTTAAATTTTGATGGTATAATTAAGAACATTACGGACATCCTTTTCTTGCTATCACAATGTAACACGCTTTTTATTAGAACAATTGGACTGTGATATAAACTGTAAGATTTAATAATTTAGGTGTAAAGTTTTAATATTAAAAATATATAATTATGTACAATATGGAATTTTTTGTCGCAGACGAAGAAGCCTAATTATCGTTAAAGGTTACAATGAACTTATAAAGTGTTATATTTCTTTAAAGTCAATTTATTTTTTACTTTTTAGTTAATTTTATTAACCAATAATAAAAGCTTATTTTTAAAAAAGTTTTTATACCTTTCATGAACATGAAATGGTATATTAACTTTGGTCCGATGTTTGTAACGTTGAGAAATATAGAAGATAAACTCACCATTAAGTATACCGAATTGGTAAGGGCGACGAACTGAGCTGATATAGCCATGCCCGTCTGTCCGTCCGTCTGTCCGTCTGTTTGTCCGTTCGTCTGTCCATCCGTGTGTCTGTTTGAACGTCAGCTAGTCCCTCAAATTTTTAGATATATCAATGAAATTTGGCAGAAGGATGTATTTTTGTATTATATTAGACATTTGTCGGATCCGGTAGGATCGGACCACTATAACATATATCTCCCATACAACCGATCGTTCAGATAAGACGATTTTGGTCATTCCTGCCGCAATTTAAAAAGTATAAACGTGAAGCTCGGTGATATATATTCTAATATATCATAGAAGAAAAAATCACTTTGATTGGAGCTATATATAGTTATATGCCGTTCACATAGAAAGATTTTTGGCAATTTCTCCCTTAGTTTGCAATATAAAAACGTTAAACTTGGTGATATATATTCTAATATATCATAGATTTCCTGTAAAAATCATTTCGATCGGAGCTATATATAATGTATATCCCATACAACCGATCGTTCAGATATGGGGGTTTTTTGCCATTTTTTATTTTATATTTATCTTAAAAATTATTGAGGTATGTACATCTGTTCACTATATATTTCTTATCCTATATAGCGCATTATTTGGAGATTACGAATACGATAAGATTATTGTTCAGTCCCATTCATGAAAGGTATGAAGTCTTCGGCACAGCCGAAGACAGTCCCGTCCTTACCTGTTTTTTCTTTAATTTTATTCTACCTTTGCAGTAGTGTAGACCATTATATTTTGCCACATCTTATCTGCAATGTTTTTTCATGGGGTTAAAAATTTTCGCTTTATAGTCCGTAAACCACAACTTTTAAAATAGACTTTTCTTCATACTTTCCCACTCTTACTTAGTTGGCGCTTAACCGTTTCAACGATTATAGCCGTACAACAAGCCGCTTCTACGCTGTGTTAATAGGCGGCAACTGGTCACACCAAGGGAATTTAAGTCGTTTTCCATACGGCCTTCCATAACAGGTTCCGATAAAAATACGTTCTTAGGAGGAGCGTCAGCATTCATTCTCCCGCGTAGCGGCTGTGTTTTGATTTGCTGGACTATATTGATGTCTGCGTAAAGTTCGTGCAGCTCATCATTAAATCTTCTTCGGTACTCACCGCCGCCAACGCGTAGAAGCCCATAAACCTTTCAAAGAACTTTTCTCGCCAACTGTCCAAGAACCGTTTCATCTGATGTTGTCATCGTCCACGCTTCTGCACCATATAGCAGGACAGATACGATAAGTGACTTGTAACGCATGATTTTCGTTTTATGTTTCATACTAGATGCGTTACTTATAAAGCGAAGTCAGGGGTCATAATTTGATGAAATAATTATTGGCGCCACTTCACACGTATTATTATTCTCTTTCGTCTTTATTCGGCTTTAGTTGCCGCTGAACAAGCAGAATAGCAACATCGGCTGAGGCTATTGTTTATTTGCGTATTTTCGAAAAGATATTTTGCAAACAAACGCTCATGCGCAGAATATTTTCATAGTTTAATGTTAGCAATTTATTTTGTTTAAATTTTTCTTTAGACTCAAGCAATAAAGTAGAATTTTTATGGTATATTTACGAATTACATTCTGTGTGTTAAAAAACATGCATGCATATATCCTACCTCATTGATTTTTCATCAACAACTAAAGCCCTACCAAAGAGATTACTAATTTTACTCACAAAGCCACTGTTTTGATTTTGGGGACCCCGTTTCGTTTGCCGAAAAAAAACTTTACTTTTAATTACCTACCTAGTCTAAGATAGCTTTTATTGGAAAGAGTGATTCTTCGCTGGATTTCATACAGCTAATATTGTTGTTTGTATAAGTGATGGTTCCCAAATAATTTTAATATTTCGAAATCATGGTTGCCAACATTGGCGTGTGTGCCAAATGGATATGCGCTGACTATTTGCTTGATTCCGCTTCTTCTCGAGTTTTGAGTAAGTAGATCATACGGTACGGGTGTTCAGGCCGATGATCTCAATCTCGTCCTCTATACTTAAATAAATATTTGAAAAAGTTTTCTTTCCGCAAATGGGAATTAGTGGCTGACCTATTCGAGAAAATCTTTTTATCGAGAGATTTTCTTGAAATTGAAGATAGACTTACTTGATAATTGGGATTCCTTCTATTCTACATAACAATATGTATGATTCGATTTTCTCAATCCTTTAAACATCGATCGCGTTTTGCCTAGGTCAATTCTTTAGCCACTTTTTCTTTTGGAGGCAGATAAAAACTACACGATTTATTTTTTTCTGGTCTAAAATAACTGCTTATTTATTATACTCAGTTGAGCAGAGCTCACAGAGTATGTTAACTTTGATTGGATAACAGTTGGTTGTACAGGTATAAAGGAATCGAGATAGATATAGACTTCCATATATCAAAATCATCAGTATCGAAAAAAAATTCGATTGAGCCATGTCCGTCCGTCCGTCCGTCTGTCCGTTAACACGATAACTTGAGTAAATTTCGAGGTATCTTGATGAAATTTGGTATGTCGGTTCCTGGGCACTCATCTCAGATCGCTATTTCAAATGAACGATATCGGACAATAACCACGCCCACTTTTTCGATATCGAAAATTTCGAAAAATCGAAAAAGTGCGATAATTCATTACCAAATACGGATTAAGCGATGAAACTTTGGAGGTGAGTTGAACTTATAACGCAGAATAGAAAACTAGTAAAATTTTGGACAATGGGCGTGGCACCGCCCACTGTTAAAAGAAGGTAATTTAGAAGTTTTGAAAGCTGTAATTTGGCAGTCGTTGAAGATACCATGATGAAATTTTGCAGGAACGTTACTCTTATTACTATATGTCTTCTTAATAAAAATTAGCAAAATCGGAGAACGACCACGCCCACTTTTAAAAAAAAAAATTTTTAAATTCAAATTTTAAAAGAAAAGTTAATATCTTTACAGTATATAAGTAAATTATGTCAACATTCAACTCCAGTAATGATATGTTGCAACAAAATACAAAAATAAAAGAAAATTTCAAAATGGGCATGGCTCCGCCCTTTTTCATTTAATTTGTCTTGGATACTTTTAATGCCATAAGTCGAACAAAAGTTTACCAATCCTTGTGAAATTTGGTAAAGGCTTAGATTCTAGGACGATAACTATTTTCTGTGAAAAAGGGCGAAATCGGTTGAAGCCACGCCCAGTTTTTATACACAGTCGACCGTCTGTCCTTCCGCTCGGCCGTTAACACGATAACTTGAGCAAAAATCGATATATCTTTACTAAACTCAGTTCACGTACTTATCTGAACCCACTTAGTATTGGTGTAAAAAATGGCCGAAATCCGACTATGACCACGCCCACTTTTTCGACATCGAAAATTACGAAAAATGAAAAAAAAGCCATAATTATATACCAAATACGAAAAAAGGGACGAAACATGGTAATTGTATTGGTCTATTGACGCAAAATATAACTTTAGAAAAAAACTTGGTAAAATGAGAGTGACACCTACCATATTAAGTAGAAGAAAACGAAAAAGTTTTGCAGGGCGAAATCAAAAGCCCTTGGAATCTTGGAAGGAATACTGTTCGTGGTATTACATATATAAATAAATTAGCGGTACACGACAGATGATGTTCCGGATCACCCTGGTCCACATTTTGGTCGATATCTCGAAAACGATTTCACATATACAACTAAGGGCCACTCCCTTTTAAAACCCTCACTAATACCTTTAATTTGATACCCATATCGTACAAACACAATATAGACTCACCCCTGGTCCACTTTTATAACGATATTCCGAAAAGGCGTCCACCTATAGAACTAAGGCCCACTCCCTTTTAAAATACTCATTAGCACCTTTCATTTGATACCCATATAGTACAAACAAATTCTAGAGTCACCCCTGGTCCACCTTTATGGCGATATCTCGAAAAGGCGTCCACATATAGAACTAAGGCCCACGCACTGTTAAAATACTCATTAACACCTTTCATTTGATACCCATATCGTACAAAATAAATTCTAGAGTCACCCCTCGTCCACCTTTATGGCGATATCTCTAAAAGGCGTCCACCTATAGAACTTAGGCCCACTCCCTTTTAAAATTATCATTAACACATTTCATTTGATACCCATATCGTACAAACAAATTCTAGAGTCAGGCCTGGTGCACCGTTATGGCGATATCCCTAAATGGCGTCCATCTATAGAACTATGATCCACTTCCTTTAAAATATTCTTTAATATCTTCCATTTGATACACATGTCATACAAACACATTCCGGGGTTACCCTAGGTTCTTTTTACAACATGGTGATTTTCCCTTACTTTGTCTTCACAGCTCTCAGCTGAGTATGTAATGTTCGGTTACACCCGAACTTAGTATTCCTTACTTGTTTTATACAATGTTTTCTTCAACACATTTTCCTATTATAATTCCTTTTGTTCTCCATAACTAATTTTGTTTTTCCTTTGTATTTAATAGTTAGTACCATCCCTCTCCTTCTTCTCATCTCATTTCCGCCTTTTCCCTTGTTCAGCCTTTAAATACTCCTTCTGTTTGCTCTCCTTTATGCCATTCCTTACCAGCTCGGCAGGGGGCTTAGATACTTGACTTTGGTATCATACGTGGTTCCAAGCTCTGGATCAGGGACTGTTATCACTCTTAGACCGGCCATAGTGACGAACTGTTACGAACTGTTACGCGTTAGTTATCACGTCCTGCACGTGGTGCCCCTGCTTCCACTGATAATGGCGGATATAGAGAGGACAACTCGATAAAACCCCACCCATGAGTCATTATGCCGAGCTCAGGGGAGGGAGGACTCTGTTAAGTGTCAAGACTGGATTGTTAGGGCTTTTGATTATTGACTTGATGACTTGGGGCTGGTAGGTGCGGTATTCTGCCACTTTAGTAGGTCGGGGTGAAACCCTACCTAAATGGCTGGTAGGCTAATGCTGCACCTGCCCACGTCCCGTTAAAACCGTGGCGGGCCTCAAGGTATGTTCCGGGTCCGTCGCCATTAGGTTGGTTGTGTAGGTGCGGTTGAAAATTTTCCCGCTTTGCGTCCGGTCTGGTTCTGAACGCATTACCCAAAATGTAAAGCGTCAACCCTCGCGTAGCCTCCCTGGGTAGCATAGATAACCAAGAGACCGTTGAAGGGCGACTACACAATCGGATCCGGACGAGACGGCCTTGAGGGGAGACTTTTTAGAATAGACACGACTAACACGAATCCGCCAAGGATGGGGTGCGAAAGAGGAGCGGTTTTGATGGAAATCTGTCAAATCAACCTTCAGCACTTAAAGGCGGCTTCCGCAAATTTGGTGCTCTGCCTTGAGAAAGGCGGAGTTGATATAGTCCTTGTCCAGGAGCCGTGGCAGAGTAGTAACGGCGGAAAGATTTCTGGATTAAGGACTAGATGCATGGGGAGGCAGGTAGGCTTAGATCCTGTGTGCTTGTTAAAAAAGAGATTAAAGCTTTTATTCTCTCTAATTCCAGCAACGCTGACGTAACCACGGCCTGCTTCGAGCGAGGCAGTAATGAAATGTGGGTGGTCTCAGCGTACATGACCCATGGGGACGTAGCGGGACCACCACTTGCGATACTGGGCGAAATCACCGATGAAGCGAGGCGTAGAGGTGTTGGCGTGATAATCGGTGTCATTCTATTGCCCATCATAGCATCTGGGGTAGCTCGGATACCAACAGTAGAGATGAGTCTTTATTTACTTTTATTGTAGATGAGGGACTTTGTATATGTAAGGGGGAATGACCCGACTTTTATTACTGCGGTAAGGGAGAAGGTCCTGGACCTCACCCTGGTTAGTAGAGAGCTGTAAGGTCGGATATCTGACTGGAGGGTTCTCAACGAGCACTCCTTCTCTGATGACCGATATATTCAGTTCTCGGTGAACTAAGAACGTCCCGGTAAAATATCTTTGAGGAACCCTAAAAGTAAGAACTGTACTTGTATTGTAGGAAGCTGGGAGAGCAATTGCCTGCAGTGTCTACCGTTAGTTTGCACCTGTCCGAATCTGAGATAGACGTTCTGGTGGAAAATTTCACCTCGGCAAGCAATAGCACCTTTCAACTGTCCTGTCCATTGAAAATTTACAGGGGAAGAGCAAGCCGCATTGGTGGTCGAATTTTCTTGACGACCTAAGAGCGTCCATTCGACGGTTCTTCAACAGAGCCAGGAATTACCGTTAGACTGGGAGCTCTACAAGGTGAGTCTGGGGATTTATAAATATTAAATGAGGAATGCTAAGCGAGATTTATCGCGAAGCTTCTGTGGAGTCCATAAAGCTTTTACTGGACAATCATTTTCCCGATGTCTCAGTTGCGCAGGGATCTTCGCTTGCATGGTCGGCGGACGTTGGCCTTGCAAAAATGCCTGCCACTCCACTACGGGAAAGTCAAATAACCTGGACTATAGGGTCGTTCAAGACCTATAAGTCTCCGGGCCCGGATGGAATCATTCCTGCGCAACTTCAAAAGTATTTAGGGATTTCCTGCCGCTGATTGGCCAGCATCTACACTAACTGCCTCAAGCTTAACTATACCCCGAAGTGTTGGCACACGGTTAGGGTCATCTTCATTCCGAAGGCCAGCAGAAGCTCTCATGTATCACCTAAGGATTTCAAGCCAATCAGTCCCTCGTTATTTCTTTTTAAGACGTTTGAGCGGTTGATTGACCTGAACCTACGGGAAAGGATACCTCGGGGGTACAGTCGACTTCTCAGCATGCGTACTGCAAGAGCAGATCGACGGAAACGGCTCCCCATTCGATTGTAAAGCAAATAGAAGGGTCCCTAGAACACAAATAGTTTGCTCTGGGGGCCTTTCTAGATATCGAGGGGGCTTTTAACAATGTCTTACAGGGGGCGATCGAAGGAGCTCTGGAGGGTTTAGGAGTCGAGGCGGCTCTGGTTGAATTTATTAACAAAATTCTATGTGGCAGAATTGTCGCAGCGGAGTGGGGAGGGGCCATAATTGAGAGGAGGGTGCGCAGGAGCACCCCACAGGGGGTGTCCTATCTCCTCTGCTCTGGGTTATGGTTGTCAACGAGCTTCTTGTTGAGCTAGAAGCCAACGGTTGTCGGGTGGTTGCCTATGTAGATGACCTCGCTATCCTATTCAGAGGCAAATTTCTGGGCACCCTGCGCGATGTTCTGCAGGGCTACCTGGATACTGTGGCTAGGTGGGCTGAATCATGTGGATTTGCGGTCAACCCGGTAAAAACGGAATTGGTTCTTTTAAAAGAGATATAAGATGCCCGATTTCAGAACTCCCTCGGTTGGATGGGTACCGTTGATACTTTCTGATGGGTTTAAATATTTGGGGACTATTTTGGACAAGAGACGTGTGCAACAATTAGAATTTAAAAAAAAAATTGATTTAGCAAATTTTTGTAGTGCTTATGAAGCAAAATGTTGGAATGTTTTTTTTTTTTGCTTCATAAGCACTACAACAATTTTCTAAATCAAATTTTTTTTTTTTTAATTTTAATTATTGCACATGTCTCTAGCAATAATTTGGCTTTAACAGATTGAAAAAATATCAATTAGTCGACGAGTTATACCCAAAAAACCATACGAACAATATGCTGAAAATCGGCATTTGTCTGCAAAGTTCGAAGGTCGATTAAAAAAATTAGAACTAGCATAAACAAACGCCGCGATACGGGTCTTCTAATTTAGCCTCTATTTTTACCCTCACTCTCAGAATCGACCTAACTTTTGCTAACCTGAATTTGTTCCACAGTGTTATTTTACAATTAAGATTATCTGGGTCCCGGGCCATATTGATATACAGGGTAACTGTCAAGAGGATCCCTTAGCCCACATCGGTACAACTGAACCGGATGATGGCTTTAGGGATTTCGAGATTCCGCTGGCCACCTGTGGATTGCTCCTCCATAGCTGGGCCTCGAATCAGCTCAGCAAACGGTGGGCGGACAGCACGTCTCGCAGGGTAACAAGATTTTTCTGGCCGAAAGTGGATGGCAGGCAGTCTGCTGAATTAATTGGATTCACTAAGGCTCACCTATCAATGGTCGTTGGAATTCTGACAGGGCACTGTCCCATGGGTATCTATGCGGTAATTCTCAATATACTGGAATCGACATCCTGCTGCAGCTGTATGGAGGATGAAGAGGTGGAATCACCAAATCACTTTATGCTTGATTGTCCAGCTTTTGCCAGAACTAGGCGAAAGTACTTCGGTTGCGACTCACTTTGATCTCCAGAGGATTTATCCAAGGTTGATATCGGTATCATTCGGAGCTTTATCGTTGCTACCCAATGATTCTCTAAGTAGCTAGATGTAAGTCACCGTTATTTTTGTTGTACGTGGTATCACAACGGACATTCGTGTTGCCCAAGTGAGCTTTCCTTATCAGGACAGCTACCACCTAACCTAACCTTTGTTTGGCTGTTGTCACCCTGCCTCCAATTCACCTTTCTGTTATCTTGCTGATTCTCGCTGTCTTTTTTCCTCTCACTTTCATTATTTTATTTCCTTTTTTCTTCCTATTCCTCTCCTTCTCTGTTTGTCTTTTTCTGTCTTGGTCAAACTCCTTCTACCATTCTTTTGTTTTTCCCCTTTTCATTTCCTTTTCCTTAGATTTTCCTCGTACAGTCATCTTTAGACTCTGCTCTTTATATACTTGTTATCGCAATCACTGGAACCGTTGATTGATTATGAGACAACCAACGTATGCTGAAATAGTTCTGCTATGCGTGGGGCCGTTAAGTTCGAAAAGGAAGAGGGATGTGTAGCGCAACCCCCTCAAGGGGTTGCCAGCGCAATATATAGCTTCTCCAATCCAGCTGTCAACCTCACCTACCCATGGCGAATCTTGTTTTATTAACAGCCGAAGCTATGGCGACCCCAAGGTCCTCATGGAACTAGGGGTGGGAGGGCGGTACGGCCTAGAAGTTTTAATGTGGTCATATAAATCGTTTCCGAGATAGTCGGGCTAGTACCTTAATGGTGCTTTGTTACCGGAGCGTACCGGACCTATATCCAGTAAAGGACCATAAACATCGATAACACTCACCAAAGCCTTCGGGGTCTGTCTTTACCGTAAAAGTGCGAACGTCAAGTTGCGAAGTTGTGTTTTGATTTCTACTGTGCCTTATTTTGTCTTAAATCAATAAATTTGTTTGTTTAAATAATTATTGTGCTAAAAATAAGTGTAAACACGTTGTGTACTGCATTGGCAATTTAAAGTTCTGCTTTTCTTTACTAAAATAAATTGTATCTTAAAAATAATTGATAAAGTGTGTATATCCATACATACATACATATTTGCCGAGTCACTTTGCATATTTGTTGTTGCATTTAATTGGCATTTATATATTTTCAGTTTTCAATTGTTATTTGCTCGTGCACATTTACTTCATTTTCTTTTCACTGCCACAGCTGTTTGCATTGTGTGTTGTTAAGCGTCAGTTAATAGCGATCTTAAACTGCACATACAGTGATCTTCAAACTGCTCAAACAGTGATTTTCTTACTGTGATCTCCAAACTATTTTCACTGCCTCCGTCTGTATTTTACTTTAACATATAATGTCTTGCAATTTTGTTAACTGCCAATTGAAAGGTGATACCGAGCGTTTCGTGTCGTGCTGGCTTTGTGATGAGCTTGCTCATATGAAGTGCGCTAGTTCGACAGCAAGGGTGTAGTGATGAGATCAACGATAACAAGGGTGTGCGTTGGTCGTGCTTGAAATGCAGATCCACGGAAGTGGATCTTTTTAAGCTTTTCAAACATACCCGAAACGCATTCTCCGAAATCGGTAAGGAACTTTCTACATTAGGGGATAAATTCAAGTATTATGAAAACTTGTTTAAAACTTTCAAATGTATTACCGATTCAGCTGCTAATGCTAACAGCGACAGTCGTGACAGGAAACGAAAACGAACTTATGTCTCGGCTGGCGTATTGACCCTAGACCCCGTTCAAAACATCCAGAACCCAATCGTTCCTACACCTAGCACGATAGAATTAATAAACTTAGCATCTCCAAGTCCTCTTACAGTAGAGCCTTCAACATCAAAGGCACCTCCAGCAAAACTAGCAGCTAGAAAAAATATTGAACCTGCAAACCGTTCTCAGGCGACTGAGCCTGGAACTAGGAAGTTGGTTGTAGTCTCTCCTAAAAAATCGATATTCGTGTCAAGATTCGAGAGGGATACTACTGAGGAGGATCTGAAATCGTATATCTTCTCAAAAAGGAAAACCCATGACGTAACAATTCGGAAATTTAATTTTAGTTATGAAAGAAACATATCTTCCTTTAGATTAGATGTACCTATTGACCATTTTGACACTATCTTAAGTAACGATTTTTGGCCCTCTGGGGCACTTGTGCGGGAATTTGAATATAGGCGGAATAAGAGTGTTCCAAACTTAGCAAAGATCCCTGTTAATAACACTGAGTCAAAAAACTGAACGAAAAATCTGCTTTAGATATACTTTACCAAAATGTTAGAGGCTTAAACACCAAGTTAACAGAACTTTTTTTAAAATCATTTAACTCAAGCTACGATATAATTGCTTTAACCGAAACCTGGCTGAAACCTCATGTTTTTAACTCAGAGATCCTCTGTAATGACTACCAGATATATCGAAATGACCGCCTGAACAGGGTTGGAGGTGGGGTTCTGCTTGCTGTACACTCTTCAATACCATCTGAAGAGATTTGCGTAACCGCCACCGATACAACTGAGTTCTTGTGCATACGCACACAACTAGCAAATACCCACATTTATTTGGCCATCTGTTATATCCCGCCATCTTCTGAACTGTTCGTTTATATGCATCACATTTCCTTGCTAAGAACTGTTAATTCGATGCTAAAGCCTTCCGATTCCATTATTGTCTTGGGTGACTTCCATATGCCACACATATAATGGTGCATCTCTGACTTTAATATCGTACCAGTTTCGTCAAAGTCTTCCAACAATGAATTTCTAGACGGAATGTCTGAGCTGTGCCTTCAACAAATCAACATCCAATCGAATAAATTCGGAAGAGTGTTAGATTTAGCCTTTGTGGATGATGAATCTAAATATTCCATTAGTCGATGCGAACCCATTATTGAACCTGAAGATGCTTACCACCCTTCCCTCAAAATAGTTTACGAAGTTGTAAATTATGCTTGTAACAGCGGAAATAAACGATACGACTCCAGTTATCGCTTCGACTTTGCGAAGGCCAATTTTAAAAAATTAAATCGTGATCTATCTCGAATAAAAAAAAAAAAAAAAATAAATGTAAGGCGCGATAACCTCCGAAGAGATCTAAGGCCGAGCTTCTCTTCCAATTTGCGTCGTGCTCCTCTTGATTTTCCCTACAAATTGGCCGGACGGGACCTACATGATTTTATGCCGACTCCGAACGGCATCTGCAACGCAGATGAGTTTTCACTGAGAGCTTTTCATGGCAGAAATACACCCGGAGCGCTTGCCAAACGCTGCCGAGGGGCGACCCCGCTTAGAAAAATTTTCTTCTAATTGAAAAACCTTATTTCTAAAATTTTTGATGTTGCTTTGCCCGGGGTTTGAACCCAGGGCATCCGGTGTGGTAGGCGGAGCACGCTACCATCACAACACGGTGGCCGCCACATAGTGTGGCCAATATTTAATGCTGATGTGGAGCAAAGCATTTCTCACTTTTACAATACCATTTACTGTCTTTTTGAAAAATACGTACCTAAGCGGATTTGTGTACATTCCGATACAAGCCAAGTATGGTTCACTAAAGAGCTGAAAATTTTAAAGAATAAAAAGTCTCGATCTTTCAAATTGTTCAAAAAGACGGGTTTACATAACCATTACTTACAGTACTCGATTCTACGCTGCAAGTATTTTCAATTGAACAAAAAGTGTTACAAAGCTTATTTTTGTAAAATGAAAAGAAATATAACTTGCAACTCGAAGGCATTTTACGGATTCGTAAACTCTAAACGCAGGGTGAAAGGGTTTCCATCATCCATGAAATTCCAAGATAATATTTCCAGCGATGATCAAGAGATCGCCGACTTCTTTGCGGAATTTTTCAAATCAAATTACTCTATTGAGACCAACGTTTCACCTAATGAATACCCATACCATATTGATTCATGTTATTCAATCAGAGCTCCATTTATATCTTCAGAAGATGTATTATCTTATTTAAAAACTTTAAAAGTATCATATTCATACGGCCCCGACAGGATCCCGACACACTTTCTATCAGCCGCTAACAGATTTATTTAATTTATTTTTAATTTATGGCGTTTTCCCAACAATATGGAAGGAATCTTTTCTTATTCCGCTTCATAAAAATGGAAGCAGGTCTTCAATAGAAAACTACCGGGGCATAGCAAAGTTATCCGCTATCCCAAAGTTATTTGAGGCTATTGTTACCCACCACCTAACATTCTCTATTTCCCACATAATTGCAAGCTCGCAGCATGGGTTCTGTAAGGGCAAACCACCTATCACCAATTTACTATAATTTACCACCCACGTTTCTAATGGATTTAGAAAAGGCCTTCACACTGATGTAATTTACACCGATTTCAGTAAAGCTTTCGACAAAGTATCACACCCATTACTTATTCATAAGCTCAGTCAACTCGGTTTTCAACCCCGTCTTATATGTTGGATTTCTTCGTATCTTGGTTATCGTGCGCAAAAAGTAATCTTTAAAAATACACTTTCTGGGGTCATCAATGTTTCTTCTGGTGTTCCTCAGGGCAGCCATCTTGGTCCGATTCTGTTCTTGTTGTTCATAAACGATATATCTGGTACAATTAAATACTCCAAAATCTTGATGTACGCAGACGATGTAAAACTTTTCAAATCATGTGCCTCGGTTGAGGAACATTCCTTGCTTCAAATGGATTTAAATCACTTGGTTACCTGGTGCAATGTAAATTATATGCCGCTCAATCTCAAAAAATTTTAATTCATGTGTTTTTCTCGGAGAGTTTCGCCACCAGCTTCATATACAATTAACAACTATAGTCTAGAAACTGTAAATAATTTTATTGACTTGGGAGTCATGATGGATTCCAAACTTAGTTTCAATCTTCATATTAATGCTACAGTGAATAAAGGCAAAGGTTTTTTTGCATTTGTTAAACGGTGGTCAAAAGAATTTAACGACCCTTACATAACTAAAGCACTTTTTACAACATTAGTTAGGCCAATATTAGAATACGGCTCGATAATTTGAAATTCGCGTTATCAAGTCCATGCAGACAGTCTCGAATCAATACAAAAACAATTTTTACTATTTGCCTTAAGAAATTTCCAATGGGACTCTTTAACTAATCTTCCACCTTATACTAATCGATTAAAGCTTATCAATCTTCCAACTCTTGCTAGTCGAAGGGAAATGCTTGGTGTAATATTTATGACAAAACTTTTAAATGGATCAATTTCAAGCCCATTCCTTCTGAATGAAGTGAACTTTTGCGTTCCCTCTCGGACATCGAGACACTTCAAACCTCTTTTGCTGAAACAATGTAGAACGAATTTCGAACAAAATGAACCTTTTCGGCGTTTATGCCAAGATTATAACTCTCACTCAAACACATTTGATAGCTCGGACTCCCTTTTTCCTATAAAAAAGATTGTTCTCACCTCTCTAAATTAATGTATAATACGTTTGCTTCTGTTCTCTTTAAGTATTACGCTTGGCTGATGAAATTTCTTCTGTAGCTGAGCAGTCTCAGATCGTGACGCTTGACAAACCGCTGCCCATCAAAGACTCGGCAAAATAAAAAAAAATAAAAAAGTTATTATATATATATATAAATCGATCGCGTGAACAGGATAAGCCTGGTTTCATTGGGCCACTTGAGGGCAGCGCGCTGCCACAACGTCCATTAAAAAAAAAAAAACAAAAAAAAAAAAAAAATATGCAACAACAACAACAAATAAGAGGCATGCGGTGAGTTATCGTCGTTGTTGGTTTTATTAAATGCGGATGGAGCCGATGGGAATAAAACCAGCCACGAATGCTATCGCTAATCTTATTTAGTGGAGGTGCTTATAGTTAATGGAACCGATTCAATGGACGAGCTGAATTTTCGTCCATTGGTTATATGCTGGTGGTGGTTCCTGTGTCCGACCAACAAATATATAAACCCTATGAATTCGACGCATTCGATTAACGAAGTGAGTTAGTGTCGCTGGTAAGTATGATGGTGAACGGGAGAAAACTGTCAAAGTCAGTATCTTAATATCCGCCGAGGTTTCCACTTTCCATGGGAAGAAGGTGATAATAAGCATGAAACTCTGCTGGTTACTGGTTACCATGAGAGAAAATACATACATGTACTTAACATGTCTAAAAGTGTGACTAAAACCTTAGATGCTTGTGACCATCAACCAGTCACTCACACAAGCTCTAAAAGGCCTACGATTTTATATTTTCAATAATTCAAATCGAACTACTTTCAGCGTAAGCTAACGAAATACAATAAGCTCTCTTAACGCCATCTGTAGTATGTGTCTAGCAACAGCGGACATGGCCTTAATTTTTATTGTGTTTCCGCTTAAAATTTCCCTGAACGAAACAAAACGAAAGAAATAGCAACAGTTTGTTTTTGTCCAAAAAACTTCCCTTACTTTCTATTAGAATAAGTAACAGAGGAGAAGAGAAAGCTCTGAAACATGACTGGAGAAGCTTTTTCGAAAAGTGCAAAACTGAGAGCTAAAACCGAAAGCTCATCAGCATTCGCGACACCTCTTCACGCTCGCATACTCACCGCAATTCTCACTATATTTCATCGTATGTTCTCTGAGTTCAACTCATTTTTTGTGCTGCACGTTTTTTGGACTTCGGCGCTCGTGTCAATAGCAACAGCAAATGTGTAGTAGCTATTTGTTGCAGGCAGTTGAGTTGAGTGGCGCATTTAGCAGCACGTGAGCTGAAAGCACAGTGCTCTTCCGTACGGAAAGTTCAAAATTTACTGTGCCGAAAGCAAATATACCAGGTCAGCAAGTCTGATTTTAGCTCGGTAATTGCCAATTTGTCTTTTGTCATTTGCTATTTGCCTTTCAAAAGCTCCATGTTGCAGTCGCAAGTGTTGACGGGCACACAAATAAAAGAAAAGAGTTTTCAAAACGATACTTTGACTGTGAATTTTGAGGAGTATGAATTTAATAAAAAAGAATGTTCGTTTGAATATCAATATCTCAAAGCCGACTATGTAGCTTTCTTAAGGCCCCTGATTGGACTTTAATGAGCTCTTTTGATGGCTCGTTACCATGCTTTGCGCCAGAAATTTTTGTAAGAAACTCCGAGCTTCGTTCCTCTTAAACTTTTAGTGGCACCCCAGATACCACCACCGTTTACCGCGAAACTGAGTAGTTTCATGAATAAAAAGAGCAGTGAAAAAGAAGATATACTTATATTTATAAGACTTAGAAAAAAATTTGATTGGGTTAGGTTAGTTTAATTTGACCACAAAGACTGAATGTGCCCATAGTGTTACCCGAATTTGTTCAACGACCAAACGGAAGAGTCCCAAATAGGTGACAGGACCCATACTATAGAATAACGACGTCCTCTTAGCAAGTACTAGAAATTTTGTAGGACCTATCCCAATTGCCGCCTCGAGATCCGGCAACTCAGCCGCCTGTAATAACTGGAACCTTGACCTTACGAGTGCATGACACGAAAACAGAACATGCTCAACCGTTGCTCCCTCCAGCTGACACATCCTACATTGTTGTAACTGACGAGACCTAACTTATAAGCATGTGATGTGTGAAGTCAGATGGAAGTCTCCAGTTAGTATGCCCATCGTGAAACTTAAGTCTTCTCTCTTTAGACACATTAGCCACTACATTGTGAGTCTAATATCGTACGATTTGCACATGATATTTGACATTTTGCAACCCGCGCTTTTACCAATGCTTTTTGATGGATCACAAGCAACTATTATTTTTTGATTTCCTCCAAACGGATTGGGTCATAAAGTGCTGCACCCTCCCTTACCAACTCATCGGCCGTTTCATTAGTTGCAATCCCTTTATGATCGGGAACCCAGTATATGTGTATGGTATGGCCTGAGAGAAGTCTGTCAAATACTTCTCCTAGAAGGTTTGATGTGGTCATACCAAATCGTTCCCGAGATGATCGGGCGAGTACCATAATGGAGCTTGTTACCGGAACGTACCAGATCTGCATCAGGCAAATGACTTTCAACATCGATAATACTCCCCAGGGCCTTCGAGGATTGTCCCTATCTCTACAACAACAATAACAAGACATTCGGTTTATCGCCGCTTGACTATCAACATATGTATATACTGACGCGACTGCAGCTTAAGCAGGCTTCCTCCATATTTTCTGCTGCTTTCTTCACGGTAAACAGCAGACCGCAGGTAGCATACACAGAATATTTTTCTTGACAGAAATACACTCGGAGTGCTTGTCAAATCACTGCCGAGAGGCGACCCCGCTTAGAAAACTTTTCTTCTAACTGAAACGACTTGTTTCTAAAATTTTGATGTTTCATTTCACGGGGCGTGAACCCAGGATCTTCGTTGTGGTAGGCAAAGCGCGCTAACACCATACATATCACAATTTTTCCTATATGCGTGGAAATTTTGCTTAATTTATTCCATATATACACACGCCTAATGGCACTGGTAAAACTTGATGATAGCCGCACAGACAACTGCGTGCTGCGGCAACCCTACGCAGTCGAATATGAATCATTACGATTATATGACACGAGCCGTTCTTCGCTAACTTCCACTTTCAATAAGAGCGCAAAGTCCAGCTATGAAGACAAAACACGACCTAACTAGGAAGATTTGAACCCTTCTTATCCGAAGTATATCTGAATATTTTGATAGGTTACACTATTGCCTCTCTTGACTAAGAACAAAAATATCTAAAGTAGTATATCTGCAAACCCGTTTACACGATTAAGCGACAATTAAGTGAGTAAATAGTACATGCCAGATCAACTTTCTGAGGTCTACGTTCTTCACCGTGGCAAACCCTAGCAAATGGATCTCTTAAAATTAAAAGTGATCACCCCTTCGCATTCGCAATGAGAACAAGGTTGTGCTATAGAATATTTAACCCTCGTTGAGTCATATTATGCAAAACAATTAAATCGTCCTTTCCGAAAAAGTGTTGCCATCGTTATAAGAATTTCAATATTTAAAATTAAAATTATTGGCGCTTATTCGATAAAATATTCAATATCCATGTCCCATCCCTATAAAAAAATATATTTTTCCCTCAATGTCTAATCTAGTAGACAAAAAAGTTAAAAAAAAAACAAGTAAGAACGGGACTGTCTTCGGCACAGCCGAACCTTTCATGAATGGGGCTGAATAATAATTTTATCCCGTTAGTAATATGCAAATAATCGGATGTATAAGATAAGAAATATTTAGTGAACAGATGTACATACCTAAACGATTTTTAAGATAAATATAAAAAAATGGCAAAAAACCCTTATCTGAACGATCGGTTGAATGGGATATATACTATATATAGCTCCGATCGAAATAATTTTTACAGGAAATCTCCTATGATATATTAGAATGTATATCACCAAGTTTCACGTTTTTATATTGGAAATTAAGGGAGAAATGGCCAAAAACCTTTCTATCTGAACGATCGGTTGTATGGGATATATATTATACTAGCAGAGTACCCGACGTCGTTCGGATATAAATAAAAGCAGTACTATATAGATAATCCTACCCCCATTTGTATGGGAGATGCCACGCCCCTTCTTCGCTATCCCCAATTTTTCCCGAGGGGGTGGGGATTAGCCTTATATACCTCCTCATCTAATTTCAGTCGTCAAGCTTTAATAATTTCAGATATATTGACTACGAAAAATTCCAGTTGTATGGGAGGTGCCACTCCCCCTTGTCGAAAACGTTTTTTTATATAGCCAGCCTAAACCGCAGAATGGAATCGAAAGAAATTTTGCCATGACATACCCTGAGTGCGTCAATCTTTGGTAGGCTATATAAAAAAGTTTTCGAAAAGGGGGCGTGGCACCTCCCATACATATAAATATATATATATATATATATATATACAATATATATTCCAACAATTAAGATATCTATGTACGTCTAGGCTAGCATAAACTTTTGCCATGAAATCGGGCAATATATTTTTTAAACGGTTTTATTTAGCTTGACTCTGTGAAAAGGGAATCTATGATAGAGTTTCGAAACGATTGAGGAATTTGTTTCTTTAAAAATATTATGTTGAACAAAGCAAGAAGCTCAGTTAAGAGACACTCTGGTGCGTACTTGTAAAACTCATAACAGATACGATCTTGACCGGGAGCCTTGTTGTCTTTTAAACCTTTTAGAATCAGCTGCAGCTCACGGGGCTCAAAAGGAGGATCGAGAAAAGGGTCGATCACCGAAGGCAACTCCCAGTGCATGCCAAGAGCTTCATTTGTATTCGACAGCAGAGCCTTAAAATAGCTATAAAAATCGCTTAACCTCAAATTGCCAGTCACACCGAGAGGACAGTTTTTTAACGAGTTAGCAACCTTCCACCAGGCTCCCGAGTTTCTGACAGTATTTAATAAGTCATTTTCCTTACATTTAAATTTAACTTTTTCTTAGCGTAAAGCTTGAAATAACCCTCGAGCCTCTTCAGTACCACTTGACCTAAGTTCATCTAAGTGTTTCAACATCTTTTTGCGCGCCTTAAAACATCGGCTGTCAAACCACATCTGCTCCGGAATAGTTGGATTTCTTGCAACAATCTGCTGCAGCAGTTTTTATTTTATTTGTCATACATACTTTAAATATGTGCGTACGTAGGTACTCTCCTAACAAATGTACCTGTAGGTTGATGGATAAAATGGTATACATCAACTTACATTTTTTTCCTGGTTTACTTAGTCCAACGCTGTCCCACGAAGCGAAGAAGGCCTTCCTTGCTTTGTATGTTGCGGCTGGTACACGATCACATGCTTAACCCTATGGAAAAATCATTAGGGCTAGGGAAGATTTCATCCAACCAACAAAAAAAATCCTGTGATATAATTAATCTTAACAACCGACTGGCGCTATTTTTAGGTCATGCATTGTATGACCAGAGTGCGAAAAGTATCGAAGATTAATCGCCGCCGGCATGAGCGCATACAAATGAAAACTAAGAGATTCTAAGAGAATGTCCAAACTTTGTCAAAGTAAGATTTTTGGTAAGTTTAATGTTCTTTTCGGTTTTCTCTAGAAAAAGTAAACAGAAAGTGGGTAAATGGAATGAAAAGTTATGAAATTTTGTGGAACTAGGTCAGCTTTAGCAGCGATCATATGGTATTCTATGTAAACCTACATAGAATAACTCTGTTAATAACATGTTTAACATATTTGCATAGAAAAAAATGTTCTTAGTCAAACTAACTATCCGACGGCAAGTTTGAGATCTAGGTTGAAGGTAAGTATAAGGAGTAGCTTAACTGGAAGTATGAAGATACTTTGTATATCTTAAGGGTAAATATTAAACTAATGTATTAACCGTACATTTGATTTCAAATTCATTTCAGCTTAAGTAAAATTATAATTCTTTTTTTTTTATATGTCTATTACCTATGTAATTAACATGCAGTAACATAGTTACAAAATAATAGGTCTTTTTAACTAGCTTTACACAAGGGAACTCAGACTTTAGGTTCAAAGGTAGGTATTAATAAATTCAATTAGGTTAGGATCATTTTATATCACCATGCTAGACATCTTTCTAAATGCAGATGCACTTTTACCACTGCGGGAGCTAAATTTAATTTACTTACAATATACGTGAATGAATTTTATAATTTTTGACTATATAAATTGGTTTATTTTAAGGGCGCCTAGTTAGATCGGGTTCGGAGGGGTTAGCCGCATGCAAGTCGGTGGGGGCTCCTGCACTAGTCTTTCAGCGACCCGCTCGCTAATCTTCTCCAAAGTATGCGCAGTAGGTATTTGCCTGCAAGGGTACCGAATTTTAATTCCTAATCTTTATTTAAACGACTAATACCACCCGTCCGCTAAACTACACGGACACTTAGTTATAAGTCGTCACTACTTTCTTACCTAATTTCTTGGCCGCATCTTTTGCAGGAATTGAGGATTTTGTTTTGGTGTGCTCGACCTACCGTGGGTAACGTCCTACGAAAACACTCGCGAATTTAAACGCCTTACTAGGCCTTACTGAAAACTCAACACTCGACCTGTACTTAAATTTCGGCACCAGGAAAAGGAAGAGCTTAGTTCCGAATATCGCCCAAGACCCATATGGTTATCATTGACGTATTGGTTATCGATATATGTATCTTGTTATCAAAAATCATATATAAGTATTGACAGAGGGGCGGAAGTTTAGTTTAGACTAGTGTTAGATACTACAGAATGTAACAGAGTCAAGAAAATTGTAAAAATAAAATCAAAATCATAAAAAAAAAAAAAAAAACGTAAATGAAAACTATGGTTAGTGCTGAAGTGTTCATGCACCCATAGTACAAGGACTGTGGTGACAAGTACCTAGGACCTACATAATTATTTTCTATCTTTTATTATTATTATAACTTAACGTAGGTATTGTTTTCAATAAAACCGTTTAACTTAAATATTTTTTTTTAATTATTTTATTTCAAATTCTAACCAAACCAAAGATTTTTTGTCGAAATTTTACATACATTTAAAGGTGTCCCTTAACAAGTTCAGAAAATTCTACAAGATCCAGTATCTCATGTTAATTCTTATTTATTTATTTATTACAGCTTAACTAAGCCTAGCTTATATCTATTTACAAGGTATATATATATATAATAATCTTAACTAGACTAACATATAATTCTAAACTAGTTATACATATCTATGAACTACCGTATGGTGCTGAACTGTGGCAGACCTCCGAATTATACCAACATTATTTTGATGCCAGTTATCTCTGGTATGATGGCCGTTTACGAATAAGAACGAAGGCGACATCCGAACGGCGATGCACTGATATGATCGAGTGATGCGTTGCAGTATGTGCTTCGGCGACTTTAACGCATATTCGTAAAGCGCGAAGGCAACATCCGAACGGCGATGCACTGTAGATATATCACAAAAAATTACAAGTAGTAAGCTTTTTTGGTGAAATCCTGTGCCCCAGTTATGAGACGCACTGCACGTTCATACATCGAGCGAGTTTGCAACCACTAAAATGACATTTCTATGTATATTTTTAGAAAATTAGTGCTATCAACACAACAAAAATATTTCCCATGCGCATATGAGTTGTTAGAGTTATTTTATGGAGTGTAATAATACATACAGCATACAACCACACTCGTATATAAATATGGCTCATATTTTTGTTATGTACTCGTATGCACACATACACAAGTATATGCCACCCAGAAATAACTGTCATAAGCGATTGTAAGCAATAAAGAATACTGGTTACACGCCAGACAGATACACTTTAGTATAAGGAATATACAGTACAGTTTTGGGCTTCTTTACGCTACAAGTAAGCCTTATCCCTAATAGTATATAAAAATAAATGTTACCTAAGTTTGGGTATACATTATAATATAACCTAGCTCTAGTCGATAAATTTTCGTAATATTTTTAAGGAACCCGATTTTTTCTTTATATCAAATATTGAGGTGTCACACCGTTTCAAAAAGTATTTTTAATGTTACTTGTTCCGCAACTTGCACCTAAGAACTGAAAATTAAATTTCGATAGTAGGTTTCCAATCTATACTTAGATTAAGTTTTGATATAACTAGTTGGTTAAAAAAGTTAAATAAAGGAACTAAAAGTCAGTATTATAAATCTTATGCATCCCTGATCTTATATAAGCGGAAGTTAAAATATGACATACTATTCCTTATTCGACCTGTTTCATAAACTTTATTATTAGGTTATTATACTCTATGTATTTTTTTTACTATAACGCCTTCCGTAAGCCTGATTTCTAGTGGATTGTAAGCCTTATATAAAAAGAAAGTAGTGTCTTATATTAATTTCTTCTGTAAGTCTTATTTTGTTTGGTTAATACGCCTTTTAACAGGGTTATTATATTCCACCTAATGTCTTATTGTAACGAGTTTTGAGAAATTCGGATAGTTGTACACTTTCTTCTAACGTTCGAATCTCTGAATTGTCGAATAAATAAGTCCAATATTCAACATTGCAAAACGGTATTTAATTAGGCTACTTTGGGAGTAGTACAATTATACTTCATTATCACGTACTTCACACCTAATAGCATGTTTAAGTCAAACTTATTACTGATTCCTCAGCTTGCGCTGCCTTTATACTCTCGGTTATCTCTTTCGCCAATTCTCCAAAATTCTAGTCATTTCACGATCATGTGTTCTAGAATAGCTGCATCTCATGCTTGGTTACCCAGCTATATACAGGTCTATTTGTAGTTTATGCTTTTCTTCTAGCCACATGTGTGTGTATATGTAAGTAACTAATTCTTCTCCTAGCTGATGACTACATATGTGTATGTGGTATATTCTTCGTTGCCTTCTATTTAGGTATGTAAGTGTTGCTTGCCTTAATGTGTACATGAACATAAGAGTGGCTGCTTGCTGTTTTTGTTGTTGTGATTATTTACTAACAGCATAAACCTTATGCGTGATGATGTATGTTCAGAAAAATAAGGTGTATTATAAAAAATACCTCATACAAAGGATACTCTTTATACAACTAAGGCCTAATGCCATAAGCTTTTAGCCATATGAAATAAGCCTTATATAATGTTAAAATTTTTTGCTGGGCATAATTGAATTTATGGATCTGCAATTTTCAATTTGGACAATTTCACAATGGACAAATTCACAATGGATTTGGATGGGGAAATATGTTGCAGCATGTAGATTTTGACATTTCAAAAATGAATTATTATTGACATCAGTGGAAGATAAAATAACACGACATACTGCTTGCTTGTGTACTGTAGAGGTCATTACTTAATAGCAGCATGTGACGATATGCAATTTTGCGTGAATGATTTAACAAAAAATGTTGGTGAGTATTTCATATGTCTTCAAGTAACAACAAGCTCTCAACGGTCCCCCATTAATACTTTTCACAGCACAAACACAAGACCGCAACGCTTCGAGTACCTCACGTCCTGCATTGCGCACCCTTGCAGACTATGCGAAATACATATATGTGTAAATCCTGTTTACTTCCTAACTATTTTTTCATCATATGAACATGATGCATGTCCGTCAAAGGACTGCCCATATCCATAACCTCTCCAGGAAGATGCGCGTCACTCGAACTCAACTTCGATCTGGTTCAGTGGTTGGAGAAAACGTATTTGTAAGTGTATTAGTGAGAGCGAGAACATGAGTATCCCAGCAGGAAATTAAAGTTAAAATGGCGACGTGCATTTGTAAATCAGTTTTTTTCAAACTTTTTGGAAAACTTGATTTTTGATTCATAAATATATTAACAGATCACCAAATCTCTTAGTACATGAATTAAGTGATAGTTTTAGGTTACCTTAAACATTCTATAGTAAGCAGAATTTAAATTTTTTATTTTTTTTTGGCTTAGAAAAAAGTGTGTCCTGAATGAAACTGCAACACCCCTTGTTAAAATATTAAAAAAAAAAACTGATATTGATTACCTTAAACAAATCTAAAAAGGTTAAAGCACACCTTTAACAGTTGCGTTTCCTCATCATAATTATTCTCACAAGGAATCTTAATATTTGTACGACAGCCGCGCGAAGTGCTTATTCGTTGATGTCTCGCTAACGACTTAACGATGGAGAGTAAGAATATGAGTGAAGCAAGTCTAGCTCGATTGATCTGTGTCCCGCTGACAACTGATCTGGATACTGTACTAGATTTAACTCTGACTTATCCAGAATCAACCCCAGCGTGTCCAATGACACAATTCAGATGACATCAATCTTTTTTTAATTGCAATGTGGAACCAATCCCTTCGGTCCAACACGGCTGAAACTGCAATTTTCTCGGACTATTGTCAGAGGGTATTTATGACAATTACTGCTATAGCAACAACAAATTTTTTTAACCTGGGGTGCGAATAGAGAATTTTTTATGCAAAGAACAAAAATTTCTCTCTGAAGTGGTTCCTGAGCGAGTAAAAGTTCTAAATTGTGTGGTGTTTTCTGTTTTTCAGTATACGTGCGCTTCTACTCTCCACACAAATTTTAACCAATCGTAAAACCATCACTTCAAAAACAATTAATGTCAAATGCAACTTATGCTTCCATAAATACTTATTAGTCTTTGCTAGATTATGTAGAGTATTAGTTTGTGTTTATTTATGGTCGTACCCGTCCTGTTTTATAGTGCAGAAGCATGTACCATGACAATAGCAGATGAAGCGGCTCTGAGAGTGTTCGAGAGAAAGTTTTTCCAAAAGAGATTAGCGACGGCGAGTACTGAAAAAAATTGAATGATGAGATGTACGAGCTTTACCAGAAATCAACATAGTCCAATAAATTAAAAAGCAGCGGCCATGGTAACTGGCTCATGTTGTGCGAATGCAAGATATTATTTGTATCAAAATCCGCCTATGGAAGCATAGTACGAGGGCGGCCCTGACTCCGCTGGAAGGACGAAAACGAAAAAATTCCCTTATAATCAATTTGCGTTAGTTTACTCCACGAAAAAGCGACTGCCGCGCCTTGTTGGACGGCCACAACTATCCTGTTAAGCAGCAATTAAGTTAGTAATCTCTCAAATGTATGCACGTATGGATTTTTGCTAATTGCAACTTTTAGAAAAAATAGCTTAAGTACACTAAAATCATTCAATAACTGTCACTCTCTGAAAGTTGAAACGTTAAGTAGTAACACAATATTGTGGACATTTTAAATTATACTTCACTGATACAAATATTTGCCCTATTTCACGCCTGCTTCCAATTGACGATAACTGAAACCCTGGTTTACTGTCGTACAATAAATATTTTATAATTGTGTAAATATATAAAAGAAGTTGTATGTGATATTTTCACACACAAAAGCATTAGCAATATTGCCCAACAAAAAATTTCAACCTTATCTATAAGAGACCAAGAGACTTGTTGTATGAATCCTACGGTATGAAGTTAAACTGTAGATTACTGGACAATCAAATCATGCTTGGTATTAAATAGCGTATTTAGTGATACAATTTCGACCCATCCTAGTAGAGTAACTTTAAAATGTTTTTAATAAGAACATATCGCAGACATTCTCATAAAAAGATCGTTTCACAATACAAGTAGAGATTGTGGTATTCGACTTTCGATTTTCGATTACTCGGAATAATCGAATGTTCTAATATTCGATTTTCATAATTCAATTAGTTGAAATGGAATAATCGTACATCGTCGATTATTCGAACAATTCCTCGTTGTTAAGAACATCTACACTAGAGGCTTGTATTCATATTGAATGTGTAATCTAAATATATATATTTTTTTTATACGTGAGTTTGTTACTTAAATCATCCTATGCGACTGGACCGATTTTTATGAAATTCAGTGTGTATATTTTAAGGGATTTGAGAAAGCCTTAGGTTCATAATTTGGTCCTGGAAGTGGACCAGGGACCGATCTATTCGCATTAAAATTTATATATAATAAATAAATTGATAAAGTTTTATGAAGTTTTTAGAAGACTTGTGTTTTGCGTTGACAAACAACTTCTAAGTGAATTGACAATTCGTCTAGCTATGAAGAAATAAAAGCTTAAATTTTACTGATGGTCCTGGTATACACAAATACTCCGAATTCAAAGAGCGTTGATCAGTATAAGCCGTAGAGTGGTTTTCCAATCATGTTGAGGGACGAATGTTATATATGATTATATGTGCCGTCATAAGCGAATCAATTTGTGACACAACGCTATTTGTTTGGTTTTGGCAATCAAATAAAACTTACACATCGGTAACCTCTGATTATCTTTTTCTTGTGAAATGGCATTTCGTGCTTGGTTGCATTGGTTGCTTCTGACATAAATATACATCTGTTCGATTATTAGACTTTGTTGTCGCTGTTGTTGTTTAAGCAATAAAGATACTCCCCGAAGGTTTGGGGAAGTGTAATCGGTGTTGATGTTTCTTTCCGGCGATAAAGATCCGGCACGTTCCGGTAACAATCACCACTAAAGTACTAGCCCGACTATAGTGTTAACTACTTTGTACTCTTTACTTTAATTTTTAAAATAATTTTAATTGAGTTTTCGTGTTAACTTAAAATTTTGAATAACTTCAAAAAAAAAGAAAATTCTAGTTAGTTGGAAAATATCTAAACTCAAAAATAAACAAAAATAAATTTTTTATTGCAAACCAAAATAAAAGTTTTTTAAAATATCAACTTGAATGTTGATATATTGGCGATCCTACCAACGATCCTGCGCAAATATTTTATTTCATTAATGACTGTAATGATTACGAAAATTTCCATTCGCTAATTTTTAATTAAAATGCATTTATTATCTAAATCTATATCTGTCCGTGCTTGTATATATAATACCTCGTACTTGTGATAAATGATTTTTGAACAAAAAATTTCGCAATTTTAAAGTAACTACTCCGTCATATTTACAACGATTTAAATAGTTGTGCGAAACAGACTAAACGAACAGCCATCAGTTTGTTTACTTAAAATCCAATTTGGAAATACATTCGCCATCAACAAAAAATTATGAATTTAGTGATTATAATACGAAGCTATAATTAACTTTAAAAATATTTCGTTTTGAAAGTGCTTAAAACATTTACTATTGTGAAAATAAGTGAAAGTCCATAGACATTCGTAGATAGACTGTGTGGAAACACCCGAAAACGGAAATCAAATTTTAGCAGATTTGATGAACAAAATAGTTTAACCAATTGTTAAAACTTTTAAAGAAACAATAAAAAAATTAAAAAGTTAAATCATAGTACCATAATTGTAAATCGCACATCGATTTAAAAAAAAAAATGAAACTTAAATATACTTCAATTAATAAACAATATTTTGTGCAAATTGCATATAACAGTCGCTGTAAATTCTATATACGAAACAAAAACAAAAAATAAGTGCGGACAATCAAATAAAACATAAAGTACTTATAGCAGAAATTTACTAGTAGACATGCTATAAATTTTATGCAACATAAATAAAAATAAAATTTTTCTACGAATCGTTAATTAATAAAGAACTCTAAAAACAATATACTACGCTTAAAACAATAGTTAAGTTTTCCACTTCACTACAACAAGAGCTATTACAACAATTTTACGCAAAATACACACAAGAACGGATTTAAAGTATAAGACATCACGATGAAAATGATGAGATTCATAAAGAAAACAACAAAGCCATTGCATAAACAGCAACAACAATGAATTTAATTGTTATCACGCCCAAAAAACGTCATTTATTCCCTCAAAATCTCTACAATCATCAATCAAATACTTATTAATTTGAATATTTTTTTACTAATTTAATTTTATGTAAGTATAATTTTTATTTTAATATCATATTACAAATTTTCCAATTATAATTTAAATTAAAATTTTAAACCTTTTAAACTTTTAAATTTATTTTAAGATAATTTTTATATTTTAACAATTTTAATATAGTTATTTAAATTTACTTATTTTTTATATAAAATTAAATATTTTATTTAAATTGTTAACTCCCTTTCCAAAAAATTCTTAAATATTTTCCTTTTTTTAAATTTTTTATTTAAATTTCTTTTCATATGGTTCTACGTTCACCAATACGAACTCGTAATTTTACAAATTCAGAAAATCAAAATATCAACCATACAAATAACATCATGACTCACAATACAACTCAAAATTCTAACATTAATACAACACAAAACAACATCTCTAATACAACACAAAATACTTCAACACAAGATAACTTTACAAATTTTCCTTCTACTAAATCTATTAAATTACCACAATTTTGGCAAGATTGTCCTGATGCCTGGTTTTTGCTTGTTGAAGGACAATTTGAAATTAACAATATCAATGATGACAATTTAAAATTTCAAAATGTTCTAATTACTCTTCAACGAGATACTATATCTAAAATTTTAGATATTATTAACCCTCCTCCTCTTTTTAATAAATATGATACAATCAAAAAAATTATATGTGAAAGATTTTCTCTTAGCGAAGAAAAACGATTAGAACAATTATTTTCAAAAACTGAACTTGGTGATCGTTCACCATCTGAATTATTCAGATTTATGAAATCACTTATAGGTACTGACTCCATTGTAAGTCAAGAATTACTTTTCAAATTATGGATTCGTAAATTGCCACAAGAAATACAAATCCATTTAACTTCTAGTAACAATCAAAATAAAGATGAAGTAATTATTTTAGCTGACAAACTTTTTGATTTAATCAATAAACCTCATTCTTCCAAATCTCCTGTAGTCTCAAGTATAAATAATAATATTTTAGAACAATGCGTTAAAAATTTAACTGAATTAACTACGGCTATTTATCAAAATTTAAATAAAATTTCTAATGATATTAATCAATTACAAATCCGTTCAAGATCTAAAGATAGAGATAGATCTAAATCTCGAAATTTTTCAAGATCAAGAAATTTTTCAAACAATCGTAAATTTAATTCACAAACAACTATTTGTTGGTATCACAAACAATTTAAGAATAACGCTCTTAAGTGTATACCCCCATGCAATTTTAATCAAAATCACAATTCAAATTCCGAACAAAATTTAAACTGAAACGATCCATTATGACGGTGACGGATAATGGAACTATTATTAAACCTACTCGTCGCCTATTCATATTTGATAAATTCAATAAACTTAATTTTCTTATCGATACAGGTGCAGTTGTATCAGTTATTCCTTTTTCTAAATTTAAAATTTATAAAAGAAATTCGGATCTTACTTTGACCGCAGCAAACGGTTCTTCAATTGAAACTTTCGGTACAAAACTACTTAAAATTGATTTAGGTTTAAGAAGAGATTTTGAATTTCCATTCATTATTGCGAATATTGATACACCAATTTTAGGAGCAAACTTTTTAGAAAAATTCGGAATTATTGTCAATATTAAAAATAAAGAAATAATGGATTCTACTACAAAAATTAAAGTTACTGGATCTTCTGGATTTTCTGATATTTTCTCACTCAAAATTCCTATTGTCGAAAATAAGTTTTCAAAATTACTTAATGAATTTCCATCTATTACCTGTGAACCAGATTATACTAAAAAAGTTAAACACCATACGGTTCACAGGATAGAAACAAAAGGTATTTTACCATTTTCGAAACCCAGACGTCTTGATCCAATCAAACTTAAAATTGCTAAAGCTGAATTTGAATTTTTAGTTAAAACGGGTATATGCAGACCCTCAAATTCTCCTATTGCATCTCCACTTCATCTCGTTCCTAAAAAAGAACCAAATGATTGGAGACCTTGCGGAGACTATCGAAGACTTAATTTTATTACTACACCAGATCGGTATCCTTTACCACATATTCACGATTTAACAATTGATTTAAAAAACAAACAATTTTTTTCCAAAATTGATCTTGTGCGTGCCTACCACCAAATTCCAATGGCAGAAGAAGACATTCATAAAACTGCAATAACTACCCCTTTTGGAATGTTTGAATTCGTAAGAATGCCTTTCGGTTTACGAAACAGTGCTCAAACTTTCCAACGCTTTATTAATGAAGTATTTTCTGATTTCGATTTTGTATTTACATACATTGATGACATTCTTATTGCCAGTGATAATGAAGATCAACATATAAATCATTTAAAATCAGTTTTCAAAAGACTTGAAGAATATAATTTAAATATCAAACCTTCAAAATGTACTCTCGGTGTAAATAAATTAAATTTTTTAAGTTACGAAATTTCAGGCGAAGGTATTAAACCATCTTTAGATAGAATTGAAATCATAACAAATTTTGAAAAACCAATTTCTATAAATAAATTACAAAAATTTTTAGGTATGATAAATTACTATCACAGATATATTAAAATGTTAGCAACAGAACTTAGTCCTCTGCATGAAATGTTAACACATGCAATTAAAAACAAACTCAAACAATTAAATTGGACAAATGAAACCACAACAGCTTTCGAAAATGTTAAAAAACTTTTTGCTAAAAATACTTTACTTACACATTTCGACAAAAATGGTACTTTATCATTAGCAGTAGATGCATCAAATGTTGCTATTGGAGCAGTTCTTCAACAAACTAGCAATAATATACTAGAACCCTTAGCTTATTTTTCAAGAAAATTAACTACAACAGAAACTAAATATTCAACATTTGATCGTGAACTTTTGGCAATTTATAATTCAATTAAACATTTTAAACATTTTCTTGAAGGTAGAACTTTTACTATTTATACTGATCATAAACCTTTAATTCATGTTCTAAATTCTAAAGTAGATAGATCTCCTCGTCAACTACGTCATCTTGAATACATTGCTCAATTTACAAATGATATTCAATATATACGTGGAAAAGACAACATAGTTGCCGACACACTTTCCCGTATTCCAGAAATAAATGCAATTTCAACTCAAGATATAAATTTAGAAACTTTATATAAAGAACAGCAAACTGATACATTTTTACAAAAAACCATTTCTGATCCAAATTCTAAAAATAATTTAAAAGAAATTCATATTCCAATTATTAATTTAAACATATGGTGTGATGTTTCTCTACAACCTTTTCGACCTTATGTTCCACATTCTATGAGAAGAATTATATTTGACAAAATTCACTCATTATCTCATCCAAGTATAAGAACAACTAGAAAATTAATTCAAAATAAATATTATTGGCCTAACATGCGTAAAGAGATTAACGATTGGACTTCATCTTGCATCAATTGTCAAAAATCCAAAATTTCAAGACATACTAAATCTCCTATCCAAAAAATTCAAATACCATCAGGCCGTTTTGAACATATTCATATGGATATTGTTGGACCTCTTCCAGTTTCAAATGGAAATTGTTATATTTTAACAATTATTGACAGATTTTCACGTTGGCCTGAAGCTTATCCACTTAAAGATATTTCAACAAATACTATAGTAAAAACTTTTATTCAAAATTATATACCACGATTTGGTATACCATTGAATATTACAGTAGATCAAGGTTCACAATTCACCTCAAAATTTTTTACGGAATTAACTAAACTTTTAGGTTCTCATAAAATTCATACATCTCCTTACCATCCCCAAGCAAATGGCATGATAGAGAGATTTCATCGAACTTTAAAAGCAGCAATTATAGCATCAAACGACTCGGTTCATTGGTCTGACATTTTACCATTCATTCTACTTGGTTTACGAACTTCTATTAAAGAAGATTTAAAATGTTCATCTGCTGAACTTGTTTATGGCCAAACACTTAGAATACCCGGTGAATTAATTATTTCAAATAGTAATAAAGAACATGATTTTTCTAATGACGCTCTTCATAAAATAAGAGAATATTTTTCGCTTGTTCGTTCTAAAGTGTTTCATCATAATAAAGAAAATTTTTTCGTTCCTAAACAATTAGAAAATTGTGAGTATGTTTTTGTTAAAGTTCTTAGTAAATCTAATTTAGAATCACCTTATGAAGGACCTTTTAAAGTTATCTCTAAGAAAAATAAAACATTTACAATTCAATACAAAAATACTATTAAAAATATTTCAATTGATTTACTTAAACCAGCAAACATACTTATTAACACTAATTTAAATACAAATACATTAAACAACAAAAAACAAAAAAAGGTTACTTTTAATATTAATTAATAATTTGTTTGTTTCAAATTTTCTTGGAGGGGGAGTAAATATAGTGTTAACTACTTTGTACTCTTTACTTTAATTTTTAAAATAATTTTAATTGAGTTTTCGTGTTAACTTAAAATTTTGAATAACTTCAAAAAAAAAGAAAATTCTAGTTAGTTGGAAAATATCTAAACTCAAAAATAAACAAAAATAAATTTTTTATTGCAAACCAAAATAAAAGTTTTTTAAAATATCAACTTGAATGTTGATATACCGACCATCTCGGGAACGATTTCGCATGACCACATTGAAGCATCTAGATAGAGTTCTTAGGTAGGTTCTTAAATCGTAGGTCTAAAAGTGTTGCATTTAAGGTAGCCAAAATTTCAATTGTAAAACAAACTTGAATCGTCTTCTGAGGATGTTGCCATTTGAGATTTTATAATACATCATATATTTATATGGACTAACGACCATGTCATGTTTTATCCCCACACAGAACAACAGCTGTTTTGCCAAGCGACATTAAAATTTTAGCTAAATTACAAATTTCTTCCCAATTACAGCATTTAGAAGAAGCCTATGATCACAACATATATGAGATTGCAATTATATTGTCCCTTACAATACACTGTTGTTATAACGCTGCATACGTGATTGATGCACTAAAGTGCCCAGCTTATCTTGCTACTATTTTCGTTAATATTTAATGGTAGGTCAGGTCTATTTTCTAGAAAGATTTAAGGGTGGACGCATCTCAAATTTTTTGAAATAATTTCAAAATGGTTTGAAATAATAATGAAATAAAAATCATAAATAATGCCGAACATGTCTGATATTTAATGGCCCATGATGTTATCCCTTAGTATATTTCCGAAATAATCTAGAATTAAATACTTTGAAACACGAAACTGGCGTTGACATGTCTTTGAAGCAAAATTTAATTTCTTGTCTAAATTTTCATTTAAATACTTTGCTCACGTATTCCTGGATCCAAAGCAGACAAAAATATAAGAAACTTTTTTTTCATACAAGTTTTTAGAGAAATCGATGTTCAAAGCTCTCATGTCAGCCGATTTTTACTCATCACTTATTTTATGGTCACCACAAATATGTAGGTTCCGAAAAATTTTAAAAGATGTCGAATTTGAAAATTTTTGACATTCTTAGCAAACTATTGATTTTTCCCGAAAGTTTTGTTTGCTTACGTATGCTTTTCTATGTGGACACCGTTTTTGAAACATACCACTCCAGTATTTCAATATTTAGTCCCCTTAAATATTAAAAAAGATTCAACAAGGAGGGCATATGTGGTACATACATGGCGTATACGTAACCTTTTTCGAATAATCTAAATACATAAATCAAATAAATTCGATATTATAGTTGAATTATTCGAATATTTTTAAGAGCCCTATCAACAAGGGTAAACCTAACACATAACAAGTAAGGAAAGCTAAGTTCGGGTCTAACCAAACATTACATACTCCGCTGAAAGCTTTGGAGACAAAATAAGGGAAAATCACCATGTAGAAAAATGAACTTAGGGTAACCCTGGAATGCGTTTTTATGACATGGGTATAAATTGAAGGTATTAAAGAGTATTTTAGAAGGGAGTGGGCTATAGTTCTATAGATGGATGCCTCTCCCAGATATCGCAATAAGGTGGACCAGGGGTGACTCTAGAATGTGTTCATACGATATGGGTATCAAATAAAATGTGTTAATTAGTATTGCGGCGCCTTTTCGAGATATCGCCATAAAGATGGACCAGGGGTAACTCTATAATGTGTTTGTACGATATGGGTATCAAATTAAAGGTTTTAATGAGGGTTTTAAAAGGGAGTGGCACTTAGTTGTATATGTGAAGGCGTTTTCGGGATATCGACCAAAATGTGGACCAGGGTACCGCTAATTTATTTATATATGTAATACCACGAACAGAATTCCTTCCATGATTCCAAAGGCTTTCGATTTCGCCCTGCAGAACTTCTTCAGTTTCTTCTACTTAATATGGTAGGTGTCACACCCATTTTAAAGTTTTTTCAAAAAATTTTGTTATGCAACAAAAAAAATAATCCAATCACTATGTTTCATCCCTTTTTTCGTATTTGGTATAGAATTATGGTATTTTCTTCATTTTTCGATATCGAAAAAGTGGGCGTGATCATAGTCGATTTTCGGCCATTTTTTATACCAATACAAAGTGAGTTCAGATAAGTACGTGAACTGAGTTTAGTAAAGATATATAAATTTTTGCTCAAGTTATCGTGGCAACGGCCAAAAGGAGGGACACAGGGCCGACTGTATATAAAAACTCGGCGTGGCTTCAACCGATTTCGTCCATTTTCACAGAAAACAATTTCCGGCATACCAGATTTCACAAGGATTGGTAAATTTTTGTTCGACTTATGGCATTAAAAGTATACTAGACAAATTAAATGGAAAAGGGCGGAGCCACGCCCATTTTGAAATTTTCTTTTATTTTTGCATTTTGTTGCACCATATCATTACTGGAGTTGAATGTTGACATAATTTACATATATACTGTAAAGATATTCAATTTTTTGTTAACATTTGACTTAAATTTTTTTTTTTAAAAGTGGGCGTGTTCGTCATACGTTTTTGCTAATTTTTATTAAGCATACATATAGTAATAGGGGTAACGAGCCTGCAAAACTTCATCATGATATCTTCAACGACTGCCAAATTACAGCTTGCAAAACTTTTAAATTACCTTCTTTTAAAAGTGGGCGGTGCCATGCCCATTGTCCAAAATTTTACTAATTTTCTATTCTGCGTCATAAGGTCAACATATCTACCAAGTTTCATCGCTTT
Organism: Eurosta solidaginis; assembly: GCF_040869045.1. Lineage (NCBI taxonomy): Eukaryota > Metazoa > Arthropoda > Insecta > Diptera > Tephritidae > Eurosta > Eurosta solidaginis. The sequence goes on from NC_090322.1 coordinate 140,622,040, forward strand.
ATCCGTCAATGGTAATGAATTATCGCACTTTTTCGCTTTTTCGAAATTTTCGATATCGAAAAATTGGGTGCATAACCGATTTGGTTCATTTTAAATAGCGATCTGAGATGAGTGCCAAGGAACTTACTTACTAACTTTTATTAAAATGCCTCAAAATTTACTGAAGTTATAGTGTTTACGGACGGACGGACGGACATGACGAAATAAATTTCTTTTTTCGCCCAGATCATTTCGATATATAGAAGTCTATATCTCGATTAGTTTATGCCGTTACGGATTACCGTTATGCGAACAAAATTAATATCCTCTGTGAGCTCTACTCAGCTGAGCATAAAAACGGGTACAGCAGGACAATAATATGTCTGAGTGCATGGAACTACCAACGTGTTTGCAATTACTCAGGTTCACATTGAACTCGAAAAGCTATCTGGTGAAGAAGTAACCATAAATTTGCATTTCAAAGGCCCACTTGCAGAACAGAAAGCTAACTATGTTCTCATAGTAAGCTACGAATGAGCGGTTGAACTCATACCTTTTTGAAATATTTCAAAATTAACTCTAGACAAAAATGTTAACCTTTCGTTGGGTTTAACAATAACCTTTGCTTCAAATATGAAAATAAGCAAATTTGGAAAATAGGGCATATTAATTGCTTATATGTCAAGTAAAAAATAAAATAAATGTAAGGCGCGATAACCTCCGAAGAGATCTAAGTCCGAGCTTCTCTTCCAATTTGCGTTGTGCTCCTCTTGATTTTCTCTACGACTCCGAACGGCATCTGCAAGGCAGATGAGTTTTCACTGAGAGCTTTTCATGGCAGAAATACATCCGGAGCGCTTGCCAAACACTGCCGAGGGGCGACCCCGCTTAGAAAAATTGTCTTCTAATTGAAAAACCTTATTTCTAAAATTTTGATGTCGCTTTGCCCGGGGTGTGAACCTGGGGCATACGGTGTCGTAGGCGGAGCACGCTACCATCACACCACGGTGGCCGCCATGTATGTCAAGTATGTACGGCTAAGATGTGTTGGAGGATGTACTTTTATGATAAGGTCAAACTATCAGCAGAGCAAGCAGCGCTGCTGGCGTATGCCATTTTTTGGTGGGTACGTAAGGACATACGTCCAATTATATGAACTACAACGATTTCCACTCGAGTACGCATAAAACTGACATACATACATACATATCTATGGAAAGCAATAATTTCGTACTCAAGTTACATTTTATAAATTGTGATTTTAAATAAGCAAACGTGTCAAAGTGCTTAAAATATTTACTGGCATTTAGAAGGTCGAAAGTTTTTGATATTTGTGTAACTTCCTGATGAGCAAAATGCTTGACACTTGGAACATCGCTAAGAGTGCAGTAACATGCAGGTGGCCCCCGGACCGATATTATTAGAAAATTCGTGTGTGATTTGAAATGTTGTGGTAGACTTTTAAGTAGCTTCCCAGTAACCCAAATTTGATCTCGAGACCAACGTATAACAAAGAGTTTTGCTTGGCGATGGACGGATCTATGGAGATATTTTGAAAAATGAAAAGGATGAAATCGAACGTAAGTAAGAACCCAGTAATAATGCATGGTGCATGCTTAAATAATCTGCTTTCGCGAGTACTACTTTTCAGAGTGTTTATAAAAAAGTCAAAGACTGAGCACAGCTGATGTGTATCAATCGAGAACTCCATAGAATGTTATAAGTTACGGCCACTTTCTTAGTACTCCTTGATAAAACTAAAAAAGAATTCCAAGTAGAGCTTACGATTTCTTCTCGGAAATAAGCGAGACTTCCGAGACCCGAGAAATCGAGCTTAGACTTCTGGCAAGATTCTCGAGCAGAAAAAATTTTAAGCTCTTTGTAAAACTGCCAGTGTAGCCATTAAATATAATGCCGAGAAGCTTTCAAAGTTTACGAATGTTTCGAGATTCAAGAATCTTGCGAGAAGCCTAGAATCACAAACAATTTTCTTAAAACAAAAAAATTTGAGAGACTTGGTACTCTCGAAGATCGATGAGGAAATATACAGATGTGCGTCCAGCAAACTAATTGTGCAATTCACACGAGTCTCGTATTCATTGCAATGTTTCGGAAAGCAATTTGGCATCCTTTCATGATACATCGGTAACCTTTTCGTAAGATATAGATACATTTTCGATAATTCTCCGAAAAGAACTAGTAACAATCCGATAACAAATCGATAACATTTTGATAACTACCAATAACTTTTTGATCAAGAATCGATACATTTTCGATAACAAACGGATAAATAAATAAATAAATTCCAGCCGAAAATATTTTATGCCGAGCTTCTATTCCAATTTATGTCGTGCTCTTTTACTTTTTCCTACAAGTTTTCCGCCTCCTCCGAACGTTATTTGTTAGGCATATAAGTACACTCGGAGTGTTTGCCAAATCACTGCCGAAGGGCGACTATAAAATACACCAATAACTCATTGATTAAAAATTTTTTTTTTTTTTTTGCACATAGAGTATATTAACTTTGCTTGGGTAACGGTTGGTTGTACAGGTATAAAGCAATCGAGATAGATATAGATTTCCATATATCAAAATCATCAGATACCCAGAATAGACTAGTATTGAAAATTAGAATATATATATAACATTTTGGAAAACACAAAAAACATGATTGTTTAGTAAATAATATACCTATAATGTTGAAATTTGACACGTGGACTGATATTGAGACTCTTGATAAAAATTTGAAAAAAAAAAATTTTAAATGGGCGTGGCACCGCTCACTTGTGGTAAAATCAATTTTGCAAATATTATTAATCATAAAACAAAAATCGTTAAACCTATCGTAACAAAATTCGGCAGAGAGGTTGCCTTTACTATAAGGAATGCTTCTTAGAAAAATTATCGGAATCGGATAAGGACCACGCCAGCTTTTATACAAAAGATTTTTAAAAGGGTCTTGGACGAAAATAATAAGCCATATCTGCGCAAAAAAAGCTTTGTATCAATAGAATTTTGTTTTCTAAATTGAATTATAACATTATTTTGGAAAACACTAAAATTTTTGAAAATGGGTGTGGCACCGCCTCTTTCATGACTAAGCAATTTTCTATGTTTCGGGAGCCATAACTCGAAGAAAAATTAATATATCGTAATGCAATTCGGGATCGGTTAAAGACCACGGCAACTTAGATATAAAACAAATTTAAAAAGGTCATAGACTAGAATAACAAGTCGTAAATTCGCAAAAAATAGTTTTGAATCAATAATATTTTACTTATCAAATTTATATAAGGAATTATTTATAAAAGGAAATGGGGAGAATTTTTTTTTAAACGGGCGGTGCCACGTTTTATGTAGAAAAGTAATTTATCTGAAATGAAATATAAAATTGAAGCTCACGCTGAGTATAGAATGTTCGGTTACACCCGAACTTAGACACCTTTACTTGTTTTATTTCTTTTTACTTTTTTTATTTTATTATTTTTTTTTTTTATTATTTTTTTATGTTATTTGGTTTTATTTTATTTTATTCTATTTTATTTTATTTTATTTTATTTTATTTTATTTTATTTTATTTTATTTTAATATTAAACATGATTCGGCTGAAAAAACTTAAAGCTTTTTAAACAGCTTTCAGCACAAAATTTGCAAATGTAAAAGTGTTTGAATGTAAGCTTTCCACAATATTCTCGATTTAAAAACGACGGCACAAAGATGAATTATGTTTATGATATTTTAATGAAACCAAATAAGCCAAATGTTTGATTTATCATATGGCGAAAAAAGGTTGGGATGCGCAACAACAGAACAAAAAAATAAGATCAACTTATGCTTAATAAGTACGTGCTTAAGTTAAATTTATAACACTTACATTTTTATTTTAGATGAGTGCTAACGGACAATGAAAGTTGCATCTGACTGGAAAAATAGGAGTAAAATTTTACATCACTTAATTTATTGGAATTTGTCTTTTTATGAATAAGGATCTGCTCTCACGGCTTGGGGAGTCAAGAATATAGGCGTAATCTAAGCGGAAGCATAGTTTCCAGGAGTACGGCATGTGGGGGAATATAGAACGCAGAATACGGGTATGAATTTTCTTACTACGCTGTAGCTTAATGTGGAAGCAATGTAAGGGGTAAGGGGAAAGGGCAGGGAAAAGAAGAAAAAAAGAAAAGAAAAGAAAAGAAAGGAAAAGAAAAGAAAAGAAAAGAAAAGAAAAGAAAAGAAAAGAAAAGAAACAAGTAAGGAAGGCTAAGTTCGGGTGTAACCGAACACTACATACTCAGCTGAGAGCTTTAGAGACAAAATAAGGGAAAACCACCATTTAGCAAAATGAACCTAGGGTAACCCTGGAATGTGTTTGTATGACATGTGTATCAAATGAAAGGTGTTAATGATTATTTAAAACGTAGTGGGCCTTAGTTCTATAGGTAGACGCCTTTTCGAGATATCGCAATAAGTGTGGACCAGGGGTGACTCTAGAATGTGTTTGTACGTTATGGATATCAAATTAAAAGTATTAATGAGGGTTTTAAAAGGGAGTAGCCCTTAGTTGTATATGTGAAGGCGTTTTCGAGATATCGACCAAAATGTGGACCAGGGTGACCCAGAACATCTTCTGTCGGGTACCGCTAATTTATTTATATATGTCATATCACGAACAGTATTCCTGCCAAGATTCCAAGGGCTTTTGATTTCACCCTGCAAAACTTTTTCATTTTCTTCTACTTAATATGGTAGGTGTCACATCCATTTTACAAAGTTTATTCTAAAGTTATATTTTGCGTCAATAAACCAATCCAATTACCGTGTTTCATCTCTTTTTTCATATTTGGTACAGAATTATGGAATTTTTTCATTTTTCGTAATTTTCGATATCGGAAAAGTGGGCGTGGTCATAGTCGGATTTCGGCCATACTTCAGATAAGTACGTGAACTAAGTTTAGTTAAGATATATCGTTTTTTGCTCAAGTTATCGTGTTAACGGCCGAGCGGAAGGACAGACCGTCGACTGGCGTCCGCGTGACTTCAACCGATTTCGCCCATTTTCACAGAAAACAGTTATCTTCATAGAATCTATGCACCTACCAAATTTTTGTTCGACTTATGGTCTTAAAAGTATTCTAGAGGAATTAAATGAAAAAGGGCGGAGCCACGCCCATTTTGAAATTTTGTTTTATTTTTGTATTTTGTTGCACCATATCATGACTGGAGTTCAATGTTGAAATAATTTACTTATATATCTACTGTAAAGATTTTAAATTTTTTGTTAAAATTTGGCTTTGAAATTTTTTTTTTTTAAGTGGGCGTGTTCGTCATCCGATTTTGCTAATTTTTATTTAGCATACATACAGTAATAGGGGTAACGAGCCTGCCAAACTTCATCATGATATCTTCAACGACTGCGAAATTACAGCTTGCAAAACTTTTAAATTACCTTCATTTAAAAGTGGGCGGTGCCACGGCCATTGTCCAAAAGGTTACTAATTTTCTATTTTGCGTCATAAGGTCAACGCACCTATCAAGTTTTATCACTTTATCTGTCTTTGGTAATGAATTATCGCACTTTTTCGGTTTTTCGAAATTTTCGATATCAAAAAAGTGGACGTGGTTTTAGTCCGATTTCGTTCATTTTAAATACCGATCTGAGATGAGCGCCCAGGAACCTACATACCAACCTTCATCAAGATACCTCAAAATTTACTCAAGTTATCGTTTTTACGAACAGACGGATAGACAGACTGACGGACATGGCTAAATGAATTTCTTTTTTCACCCAGATCATTTTAATATATAGAAGTCTATATCTATCTCGATTAGTTTATGCCGTTACGGATTACTGTTATGTGAACAGAGCTAATATACTCTGTGAGCTCTGCTCAGCTGAGCATAAAAAGGAATGGAAAGGAGGACGAAAGAAAAAAGTAGCTTAAACGGATGGCGACACCGTCTATCTCTCATCGAGGAGATATCGGTTTGTTAGCGACAAGGTTGCAGGTTGTAGGTTTTTATCGAAGTATTGCCAATTTATTTTCGATAACTAACGATATCAATGAGTTATCGGCTTATTATTGAATATTTTTCGACTTGTTATCGGCTTTTTATCGATATGTTACCAAAATGAAATCGGCTTGAAAAATGCATCGATTTATTATTAAAAAGTTACCGATTTTTATAAAAAATAAAAGAGATAGAAAACATGAAAAGGGAGAACAAAGGAAAGATTTGAAATGAAAACCTAAGCCGGAAACGAAACGTTATCCGTCTGCTTTAGGTGTTTAATCGAAGAAGTGTGGCCAAGTTATAGATTTGTTATCGAAAATTTATTGAATTTATGCGAAAAATTTTCGCTTTTTGATCGAAAACTGCCGCCCTTTCTTAAACGACTTCGAAGCATTGTCCAAAAGTTACTTATTTACTTATCAGCTTACTATAAAAAATTTATCGACGACTTATCGAAATTTTAATAAAAATTTATCGATTTCTTAGCGAAAAGTTATCAATTCTTTATTGTTACCAATTTGTTATCGGCCTGCTATAGACTTGCTATCAAAAACTTATCGATTTACCATCGAAAATTTATCAAACAGATATCGATGTGATACCTATGAAAAAACGATTTGTAATGGAAAAGTTTACGATTTGTTACCCATGATTTTTTTGAAAATCTTTCGATATGCTGTCACGAATGTATCGGTTTGTTATGCGACCGTTGCCCGTACATTTTCGGTGGTTTATCGTTATCGAAAACTATCGGTTTTTATCAACACATTATCGATTTGGTAACAATAATTTTTCGATTTAATATCGAAAAAGTTATCGAAAAATTCTTGACTTTATATAAAGCTTAATACTTAACTTTTATTAATATTGTCAATTTGATATCACAAAGTTATCGATTATTATCAAGAAGTTAACGAGTTTTTTATAGGAGCGGTGCCAATTTGTTAACGGCATGTTATCGAAATGTTTTTAAATGACTCACTCGTTTGTTCCGAAAGAGATACCGATAAAATTTAAATATAAAAATTGGGGCTAAAGATAAGAAGTCGATAAGAGTTCAATAAGAACAATAAGAAGAAAATGAATCTGATATAACAAGTCGATAACAAACCGATAACTTTACGATAATTACGCCATCAGTAATAACCCGATAATAAACAATAACTTTTAAGTATCTGTTTTTTATCGTTCATAAGCTAACGAAGTTCTACTCAAGTAGCCCGAAACTATTTGTTTCTAATAGGGTGCTGTTGTGGTTTACTTTCGAAGCCTGGAAGAGCTCTGTTAACTTAGAAACATTAGTTTTCAAGAAGTCCACCTGTATGTTTACTTAGGACTCACTTTTCTTTTTATATTACATACCTTGCAACGTTAGGCTGTTGAATTAATTACCTCCTTTCTACACCTCAACTACTAATTTGCCAACGACAACAAACGATAAGTAGCCTCGAAAAAATGAAATGAGACATTTGATTGAAGAGGCGCCGCCTCCCAGGAACTTGTGTAGTCATTTCCGTAAGCACTATGAAGAAATTTTTAAGAACCCAGCCGTTTGAATGAGAAGCCTGTTGAATATTTGCTCTAACACTTCTTTACTGACAACTTTTTTCTCATTACTCATTCTTCTCCACAATTTGCTAATATGAATGACACTTGTTGTTGTTGATTTATTATTGCTAGTCTTTTTTTCGATTTCACCCCAGCTACCCGGTTGCTAAAAAAGTTTATCAATTTGTTATATTTTATTTCACTTTGATGCGTGAAACGTATTACAACTTTTTTTTTTCTTTGCAGTGCAACCTCTGTTGATTGTATCCTCCTGCTTTTTGGCAATTCCTTCCGAACATTGATTTATGGCTAATGTTTTATTTGTTTTGGTTTGTTTCGTTTTGTTTTTTGTGGAAAAAAAATTAGTTTTCCGCCACGCGCTTTTAAGACTAAGAGGAAGTGTGCTCGCTGGTAGCCAGGCTTGGTGCGAAGTGACATTAAATAGCATATAGTTTACAAGCTGGAAACTTTGCCACTTGCTGCTTCTAGATGTGACAACTGTATCACAGCCGTTTAAGATATTTCCTTCCAGTGTCTCTACTGGTTTGTTTACGGCTACTACTTCCTCCTGAAAAACAATACAGTGGTCTGGCAGCTTTAAGGATCTGTTTATTTCCGTGTCAGCGCAGTACACCTCAGACTTCACTCTTTTCGCTACCTTGGAGCCATTAGTGTACACGTGTATCACCTCGCCCACCATTTGTGCACCCTTACGCTACTCTACTATGGTCGTACAGTCTACTTTCAAACTGCCTTGAGAAACACAGTGCAACCGCCTGAGTTTTTTAGGACAATCGTAATGCTAAGCATTGGTAGCCTGCATACCCCCTCTAAATTTTTGAGTAAGGCTCTTTTTTGTGTGGCTGTCAACCAAGCAAGGACTCTATTGCATAAGATAGGGTTTACATTCGCTATAAATACGTAATGACAGAGAGAGGTCTGCATTCTTTTACATGCATAAATGTCGATCCAGGCATTCTTCACTCTATCTATATGGCTCTTTTTGTAGACTCCTTTTGTTATTCTGTGGAAAATATTTTGTGACCTCTTTTCCTACAACAGACCAACAAGGTGACACTATTTTCAGAAACGAAAACGCCAATAGTTCACTAACCGTCGCGTCACAATGAATTTTCTTATGTACATGAGTTTTGATGTAGAAGCGAAAATCGTCAAAATCGCAAAATAACAGAACTTCAGACTTAGCAGTTGAAATTTGGTTATGCTAGACTATTCACATAAAAAGTTTTTCGTAGCACTGTTACTAACATTCACACTATACTAGAAAATTACTTGATAACATATTTTGTCTCCTACTAATTTTTTAAAATGCAGTTTTTAATTGTGAAAAATGCTAAAAAGTACCAAAGAGTGCCAAAAATAATTACACTTGCAAAGTGTGAAAGCACTTTTAGGCAACAAAAATGTCCAAATTTTGTTCTTATGCTTTGCTTGCAACAAAAATTGAAAGTTTACTACTTTTGTATGCCAGGTGGCCCTGGTGATGCGCTATATGTCACCCTCCGTGCAATCTACTCATCTCATACAACGTGGCTTTAAAACAATGAACTTAAATTGAAAGTACCTTGCCAGTGTTGCTTGTGCATATCAAAACTCAAATACCAAATCGACGTGAATCAAATACCGAATCGTCTTTGTAGTGACATTAGCGATTGACGAATGAGAAATGAGCAGCAAATATTTTACATTTCCGTTATATTTTCCAAGAAATTTAACTAACATTCACTAACATTCAAGTGGACTTACGTCGCTACATATGTTCAAAATGAACACCAATAATATTGTATGAAAACAAATGATGATGATGACATAATTCAGTGAGTGCCTTCACATTAATAGTTACGTAGTTGACGGAATGCTTAAACGAAAACGTAACTAAACAAACATGAAAATAATATCAAAGAGGAGATTGATGATGAGACGTAGATTGTGTACATACATACATATGTACATACCAACATTCATACGCATTTGTATTTATTGCAAGACTTTCCATTTGTGCAGCTTTTGAGTTCATCGTAAATAATCCAACATAAATTGATTTTTTATATGCTTGTGCGGAATAGGAATGAGCAGCGTGTGCGAAGAAACAACAAAATAAAGAATTCCCTCTTGGACTGTTTTCTATATTCAATATACTAAATAGCACTTTGACAAAAAATTGAGTCTGTTTGGTTCATAATAGATGTAGTCATCATTAACTGACGCCAATTGAGAGCACCAAGGGAGGTCAAATCTTCCTTCACCTGCCTCTACCAACTAAGTGGGAGTCTCCCACTTCCTCTGATTCCTACCTGCGGTGTCGACTGAAATACATTCTTCGCCGGAGCGTCTTAGGCCATCCACATAAACCGACCTAGCCAGCGAAGCCTCTGTGTTTTTATACGATGGCCTATCGTAATATTTGCGTAAAGCTCGTACGGCTCATCATAATAACTTATTCAATACTCGCCCTCGGCAGCACGGACAGGACCATAAATCTTCCGGAGAACTTTTCTCTCGAACACTCTAAGAGCCATCTCATCTTCTCTCGCCACCGTTCCTGATTTCGAGCCATACATCAGGAGAGGTTTGATGAATGTCTTGTAGAGCGTGATTTTTGTTCGTCAAGAGAGCACTTTACTCCTACGCCTACTCAGTCCAAAGTTGTACTTGTTGGCAAGAGTTATTCCCCAATTGATTTTTAAACTGACATTGTTTTTGCTGTTAATGCTCGAATTTATATCAGTTAACAGTGACGTGGCTGCCAAGGCGCGAATTCGCTCGTTATTTCTTGGATGACAGAAAGTACGTCGCCTTGTCCTTATTTACCACAGGAGCCACATTTTTTGCTTCTTTATCTAATCCAGAGAAGGCGGACCTCACAGCGCGTTTAGCAATATCGTCAGCATATGCCAGTAATTGTACGATCATACCATCATCATTTAGTTCTGTAGTTGCTAGAAATATTTTCTTCTTTATAATTGTGTTAAAGAAATAGCACGAATGAGAGTCGCCTTATCTTAAGCTGCATTTGGTTTCGAATGACTCCTAGAGATCCTTTCTAATTCTTACAGAACTGGGAGTGTTGCTCAATGTCATTTGACAGAGCCTTATTAACATTGCAGGTAACTTAAAATCAGATATATAGCTGCATTCAATCAGCTTCTTTTCGCGCTGTGATGTCGACGAAAAGATGGTTAGTGTTGATTTTCTTATCGTGAGTCTTCTCCAGGATCGGGTGAAGATCTGGATTAAGCAGATCTGAAACCGCACTGATAAGGCCCAATCAGTTTGTTAACTATTGGCTTTAGTCTTTCGCACAGTATAATCAGCCGACTGATTCCGCGGTAATTGTAGGGGTTCGAGGGATCGCCCTCATTTTGCATTGGGTAGAAAACATTTAAGTTCCAATCTGGCACTCATTCGAGATATTTTGCATAGGAGTTCATACATGCTCTTTACCAACTCTTCGCTTCCATTTTGAACAGCTTGGCAGTTTTTCTTTCATAACCTGTTGCCTTGTGATTTTGAATCCGTGATTTTGCCACTCTTACTTCATCATTCAGGTTTCGAAACGTGTTTTTCATCATCGCCGATTGGGGTATCGGGTCCGTCCTCTCTCTTGCTAGTTTGGAATGAGGAGAAGTGTTCGCTCCATAACTTAATCACATTCTGTACGCCAGTTACCAGGTCGCCATAATCGTTCCTGCAGGAATCTGCACCGGTCTTGAAACCTTCTGTGATCCGCTGCATTTTTTGGTAGATATTTCAGGTATTATTCCTGTCAACCAGCATTCTTAATAGGCGTACCCCTTCCTTCTATGTCTCACAAAAACGCTTCAATATACCACGCGTTGCTGCGGCCGTAAGCAGCGTGGCTTTATAGGCAGCGTCCTCTTTTTGATAGCAGCGCGACATTCCTCATCGCAACAGTTATTTTTGCGGGTCGTTGAAAACTTATATTGTCAGCAACGGCGTTACGTAATGAGACAAAAATATGCTCACACTGCTCGGTCACCTCGTCTGATCGAATATTGATCTCGGTAAGAAGGTGTGGCGGCCACCGTGGTGTGATGGTAGCATGCTCCGCCTATCACACCGTATGCCCTGGGTTCAACTCCCGGGCAAAGCAAAATCAAAATTTTAGAAATAAGATTTTTCAATTAGAAGAAAATTTTTCTAAGCGGGGTCGCCCCTCGGCAGTGTCTGGCAAGCGCTCCGATTGTATTTCTGCCATGAAAAGCTCTCAGTGAAAACTCATCTGCCTTGCAGATGCCGTTCGGAGTCGGCATAAAACATGTAGGTCCCATCCGGCCAATTTGTAGGGAAAAATCAAGAGGAGAACGACGCAAATTGGAAGAGAAGCTCGGCCTTAGATCTCTTCGGAGGTTATCGCGCCTTACAGTTGTTTTTTTTTTAAGAAGGTGTGAGAGTCGAGTGGAGTAATAATCAGATGTCTGTTTCGTGAGGAGGTTTTCTACGGCAAACTTTCCTTGGGTCACTACGCGATCTCTCTTCCCTGTACAGCGTCGTGTGCGTACCTTGGCTACCCACTACCCCGAGTCGATATTTGAACCTCGTAGAGTGCGCAAATCTAGGACACTGGAACTATGCCTGCCGTCGATGATCGATCAGGAGACAGCAAAGTAGCTTGGTGTACCTTTTCAATCAGTCTCAACCCGTTAGGAGATGTTACGTAGTCTGTGGGACCAATGACCTCTTCCTTGCCCAACCTGACGTTGAAGTGACCTAGCATGATTTTAATATTATGGGGGAAATGATAAACAAGATATCGAGAAACTTGGCTTTGATGCTGATCGCGGCGAGACCCTCGTTCACAGTCGTGAACAAAAGTACATGTAGCTTCGTTCCCACCACAAACCCAACACATTGGCTCCGAATTTCGCGTTTGTTGTTATCGCCAAGGTAGTAGACGTCGCAAACCCCTGTATGACGGTAATGTCGACCTTTACCTGGATATCAACTAACCAAAACAGATGGGCAGCGGTACCTCCTCTTAAAAGAGTTCGAATATTCCAGGTACATGCCCTTGAATCATGATATTTAAAAATATAGTCCGTTTAACTGCTTAAAACTGAGACTACAACCGAGGCTTCTTGAAATTTTTCATTGGAAAGTGGTTTTATGTGGGAGGTCCCAAGCCTAGTGCACAACCCAGGAACCGGATTTGGATTTTAGTCACCTTTTACGCCAAGCATACCTACCGCGGGTATATAGGGATTCAAGGAGTGGATACCAGCGCAAGGGGAATCCTGTAACAAATATGAGTGTATCATACACATGTTAAGCAGGCGAGGCTCTGGCGACCCCAATTTCATCTGGTAAGGCGGCCACCGTGGTGTGATGGTAGCGTGCTCCGCCTACCACACCGAATGCTCTGGGTTCACACCCCGGGCAAAGCAACATCAAAATTTTAGAAATAAGGTTTTTCAATTAGAAGAAAATTTTTCTCAGCGGGGTTGCCCCTCGGCAGTGTTTCGCAAGCACTACGAGTATATTTCTGCCATGAAAAGCTCTCAGTGAAAACTCATCTGCCTCGCAGATGCCGCTCGGAGTCGGCATAAAACAACTAGGTCCCGTCCGGCCAATTTATAGGAAAAATGAAAAAGGAGCACGACGCAAATTGGAAGAGAAGCTCGGCCTAAAATCTCTTCTGAGGTTATCGCGCCTTATATTTATTTTTTTTTATTACCAGAGGGTGGGTGGCGGCCTGGCATAGAAAGTTTAAAGTGGTCATATTAATCGTTCCCGAGATGGTCGGGGTAAGGACTTAATGGTGTTTGTTACCGGAACGTACCGGACCTATATCCGGAAAGAGATCACCAACATCGGCTTGTCCATAATAAACTGAACAGAATTGTGGAAAAGTTGGCGGTGTTCTATTAGGAAAAATTTTAATTCGTTTTATTTCTGAAATTATTTTAAGCAGATATCCAAAGATTGGAATGGGGGTTACATGTCTAAAGAAATTTAGGTTTAATGGATGGAGGTGAAAATTTCAGTGGGGTGGGTGTTTCAGTGGGAGTGGATTTGAGATTAAGAGTGAAAGTGGAAGTAGGAATTTGAGTTGAAGGAAGGATTGAGTTGGGAATGGGTATGCCAAAGGGAGTGGGAATGGAAGAAGTAGCTTAGGCGAAATTGTAGTTGGAGTGAGAGTCGGAATTGGTTTGAGAGTGGGACGGAGAGGATAGATTGAACTGCCCTGTCAATAAAGACTGACGGGAAAGTGTTCGGAAATTTCCACACCCTTACGCTAACCCTCTGGCCCAGTTGTTGCCCCAAGGGGAGGGAGAAGAGCAACTGGAACTTTATGCAGATAAAAGGAATAAGGGAAGGACAGATTAAGATGCGGTAGATAGTGATAGTTTAAAGGGAGGACCACTTTTAAAATGAAGGCAAACAAATGTTCGGGCGGGATAACGTCCGCCGATTACGCTAAAACTTTAATTTAAATATATAGGGAGCCGTGAACGAAATTTCAAAAGGGAAATATTATAAATTAGAGCCGCAACCACTAAAAGAGAAAAACTTTAGCTAAAGCTTCTCAACCGTCCAACCTAGAGACTTCAAGTGAAACCAGCTGATGTGAATTATGATAGGCTTTTATTAGCTCATATCAAAAATGGCAGTTACCAACTATTGAAACTTGTGAAATTTATGTGAATGTTTTCAATTTGCCTCTCATATCTTCGTGACGGACTTTCACATATGTGCGCATGGACATTTCTCGATGAGCAGACCATCTTCAAGCGCCACTAGTCAATAGATTATTTTTTTATTGGCTACATGCTTCAATGGTTTCTTAATTTATGTCACTAGATGGCAGGCAAACTATGTATTTGTTATTGTAACTGCAAGAATGCATGCATATATATAGGAACGAACACACATACAAACACGACGTAGTGCAGCTGTTCGATCACTTGAAGCAAATGGAAACATTTACTAAAGATTGCCACAAAAGACAAATGAAAGTTACTGCGCTGCACTTAAGCTGAAATTAATGGCCTCTTGTGGCAACAAACCCACATACATACACATACACAGTTTGTATTTGCAAATTGCCCTGCTATCGAGTATCATCATTAATTGCAAGAATGTCGGAAGATAACAATGCTACTAGCCTAAAAGTTTTAGAACTGGACAAAGAATAATTCATTTGGGCATCTAATGTTTCTTAGGTTTTGTTGGTGTAGTGAAATTAAAAGAAATTAACTGTTTTAGTAAAGTTTGTGTTCGGCTACAATTTGTTCCAGTAAGACATACATACACATTTATATAAAGTAAATTAGCTGACCTCTGAAACCATTTTTGGTATACCAACAATTGCTTAAGAACACATCCCATTGCATAAAAAGAAGTACACAGCATACAGGCCAGCTCAAGTCTAATGGATTTCGAACTGCTGCACTCGAATATGTGGTTTCTAGGTCTTCTTCGCGTCGTTACCTCAAACGCCTCTGCTTTTCAATTTGGACTTGGCGTTACAGTTATAGCACAAAAACCATCTAAATCAGCCCTCTCATTTAAATGTAATTAGAAACCTGGTCGTACGCAAGTAAGACTGCCAGGTTTCCATCGTTCCCCAAAAATGAACTCTGCTTACTGGGCCAGGCTATCTAATGATGCAGTAAGGCACGTTGTATTGAAGCGTTATGGCGACGTGAAGAAAGAAAGAAATATCAACGTAGAAGAAGAAACATGAAGCAGAACTGC
Organism: Eurosta solidaginis; assembly: GCF_040869045.1. Classification (NCBI taxonomy): domain Eukaryota; kingdom Metazoa; phylum Arthropoda; class Insecta; order Diptera; family Tephritidae; genus Eurosta; species Eurosta solidaginis. The sequence goes on from NC_090322.1 coordinate 140,637,316, forward strand.
GCTAGTGCCGGAGCTTAAGATGGTGGGTGGTAAAAGTAATGCTCGAAATCTATAATAAAAAATTCGGCTAATGGCAGAAAGTATCAAGATGGCGCAGATTTTTAAAGTAATGCTAATGGTGATCTAGTAACTGGCGTGTAGAGTATGGTTAAGTTCAGGAGTGAGCATGTTTTCTCATGAATTGATAGAAAGCGATATGATGAAGCGGGTGACACAATCTCTGGCAATGGAATAAATGGCCCACCCTTCGACAATGATGAAATGAATATGCAAAAAGCTTACACTTAAAAAATAAAAAAAATAAATGTAAGACGCGATAACCTCCGAAGAGATCTAAGGCCGAGCTTCTCTTCCAATTTGCGTCGTGCTCCTCTTGATTTTCCCTACAAGTTGGCCGGACAGGACCTACATTTTTTATGCCGACTCCGAACGACATCTGCAAGGCAGATGAGTTTTCACTGAGAGCTTTTCATGATATAAATACACCCGGAGCTCTTGCCAAACACTGCTGAGGGGCGACCCCGCTTAGAAAAATTTTCTTCTAATTGAAAAACCTTATTACTAAAATTTTGATGTTGCTGTTGTTAGGCGGAGCACGCTACCATCACACCACGGTGGCCGCCAAAGCTTATGAGGTGGGTTTGGTCAAAGGCTGAGGTATGCTCAAGTCAATCCAGAGTCGGATGGAGGTCCCACTTCCCCCACCTAAATAAATACACAGTGAATTAGTGTTTTGATTTCGAACACACACACACGCGGCTCTCGGGCTAAAATATCCACAACCTTGAATCCAGAAGAGAGAGAGAGAGAGAGAGAGATGTTCACTACGTAGTATCGCTGATATTATAATCCAAGGACGACGGCTCTCCGCAGGGAGAGATAGAGTGCTAGCTAGCGGTGGCCGAGATGGTGGAGACGACGGTGGCTCTCGCTAAGGGGTACTAACGGCGGTAGTAGTGACGGCGGTAGTTAGGATCACGCCCGAAGAGAGAGTACTGGATGACGGTGGCTCTCACCAAATAGCTATGACAACGGGTGGCTAGGCTTCGGGATGGGATGTCCGTGGATCGGGATCGTGATGATGATGGTACCTACGGCGAAGTGTCTCTATTAGTATGAGGCTAACTAACTACAATATATTGGCTCGGGTATTCGGCTAGGGTAGGGGAGTTTGTCCCACCGCATGCGTTGGGAAGTGTTCCCCTCTTACCTGAGCCGTGTATGCGTGCATTACCCTTCCTCTGAGTAATAGGGTGGGTGAGTCCCGTCTTACTCAGAGGAGATGATAACAAAATAGTAGGGTTGCCCAATAGGCCGCGGGGGGGAAGTACCATCGGCAGAACCGACCTTGTAACTTTACCCACCCTCGACCCAAAGGGAGTCCCTGGAATATGGGTAAGGCTGCCCAATAGGCCTGGGGGGAAGTACCATCGGCAGAACCGACCTTGTAACTTTACCCCCGTCGACCCAAAGGGAGCCCCTACAATGTATTTATATTGGCTCGGGCAGTCTGCCAGGGTAGTGGGGAAATCCGCCCCGCCACTGGCGTTGGGACGGGTTTCCTTCCTACCCGAGAAGGCTGCTCGTGCATTACCTTTCCGATGAGTAATAAGGGGTGTAAATCCCGTCTTACTCACCGGAAATGTGGGTAAACCTGCGGGGCGTCCGATAAGCAGGGGGGGCGTACCATCGGTGAAACCGACCTTGTAACGCACCCTCCTAACCCAAAGGGCACTCCTTGTCGCCAGTGGCGGCCGACACGCACTTCACTTACCTACGTCGAAGTGTGCCTGGTATATTCCGGCCAATCATTTTATTCATAGGTAACTATGAACACGTTGGGAATTATGCTCGCATTGTGGCGCACAGCGCGCCACGAATGAAAATTCCCAAGCATTGTGCGTTCACCATCGCTGGCTTGCTTTGTGCTTGCGCGATGGTTGTTGGGCCGGTATGTATGTATATATGTATGTCGGTACATACACTACTAGGGGTGGGCAGTAAATGGAAAATATGATGTTAGGAGTGGGCGCTAAATATGAAATAGATATTGTGGCGTAGCATTTGCTACGTTACAAGCTTACACTTACTCTTACGTAAAATATGGGCAGATGAGCGCATAGATCCTGCCTGAAATTTAAGCGTTCTTCGTCTAACTCGCATGAAAGGCGATTCAGACCTGCAAAACCTAATACTTACTTATTTAACTTAATGAGCGCTTAACCATTTAAACGGTTACGGCCGTCCAACAAGGCGCGCCAGTCCCTCCTTCGCTCCACTAACCGGCGCCAATTGGTCACACCAAGGGATTTTAAATCGTTTTCCACCTGGTCCTTCCAACGACTAGATATTCACGTTACGCCCAATCCTAGAGTAGATTCTCGATAAAAGAAAGAGACACGCACCAACTTTTTGGCATCCTCAAGGCAGCATGTGCTGCTATGTCTAAATTTAGAGTACCCTGAAATTATCAGGAAAGCTCATAAGGGTTTGCCAAATGGCCCTTTGTAGCTAAACCACCTCCGTCAAGATTACAAAGGCTTTCTCCGAGGCAGTCGAAACCAAACGAGGCTTCAGATAAGGCCACTACTTTTCGTGCAATTGATTTAACCGAAGACTAGAGATGTTAATTACAGCAGCAGATTTTGTCCACAATCGTACAAGGACGTCCAACTGCTGGCCGATGATATTTATATCATTATACTTAGCAAACACGCCATAAGTTTTACCTTCTCTGGTTTGGATAAAGATGCAAAATATGTGGGTTTTATATTAAACAAGGACAAGATGAAGTACTAGAAAATGTGCAGGACTCCGTCTATCAAAGAACCAGCAGCAAGAGCGAACTTAGAAATCCAACGAGGGATATCTCCTGCCAACAAGTGATACTTTCGGCCAAGTTGGCAGGTTAAAATAAAGTCCTCTCTCGACAAATGAAAATCTCGCTTTTAAAGTCTCTTATCGCACCTATCCTAATGTATGGCTCGCAATCATAGTCGGTGGCGGGAGGAGATGGGATGGTGCTTGTATTATTCAGAAAAATTGTTCTCCGAAAGATTTATGCTCTTTCTGAAATAACATGCAGTGTGTTAAAGAACGTTTAGTAATGAGCTTTTTGCGCTTCACATACATAACTAAGTAAATACATGCCACCTCATTTTAGATTTCCAAGATTAAGCAGACTAATATTAACTTTAATACCTTGTACCTAAAAGCTGCGTCTAGCAATCCATTCCAAATTTAATTCAAAAGCGTTCAGAGGCGGATAGATGTACGGAATGGTGGATGCACGGAATGGTGGAGGCACTTATGCAGACCCCAGCTCTGCAGTGTTGTGGAGATCTCTTAGAAAGAACAGCAGTTTCACTTCTTTACACAAAGTTCACATAGTGCATATGTTGGACTGCTAGAGATTGTCGAACCAACTCCAAGTTTTATATTTCACTCTTATATCACATTAACCACACTGAGACTCAAAATATCCAAGTGATGAAAAGATACGGGCATTAAAATGCACTTATTAAAACCATTCTCCCAACTAGGGCAGAGGAATGCGGGCAGAAACGCAGTTCATAACATCATATAAATCCACACCGATTGCTCCCAGATGAAGTTAGTGTGGGTACTGGTAGCTACTCGGAGCCTGTAGAAATTTATTATTCACTTAAGCGAAATTTTATTTTATGTATTCGCATGGCTGACATTTACTAACCGCGTCGTGTCAATAATTAGTCTGCGCTCCCATAAAGACCAAACGTAAAAAAGGCATACAAGTATGCACATAAAAACGCATTTACTTTATAGTACGTGTAGTTACATATGCATACATACATTTCAAGTTGCCTGCACCAGTACCTATGCTAGACCACCACAGAATTAGTGCAAATACGTAAAATATTGAAATGGTGCCAATGTGCGAAACCCACCTAGCGAAGGCACATATTCAATCTGTTTTTCAATCATGTTCGTGAATCATTTAATTTCATTTAACCGCAAAATGTTTTTGAAGGCCCAAAATACGGTAACTGAAAACAATTGGCTTCTTTGGTTACATACATACATCCACATATGTACGCATACAAATTAATATATGAGTGTGTGAAATATTAAAATCCCCTAATTTTTTTCTTAAAATATTTTACATTTTATCACACATTTTCAGCTGCAAAATGTTCGCTCTATTGAATAAACTATTTTCAAATTTACATGAAAATTAGTTAAGCGTTAAATAATTGCACATAATTATTTAGCTACAATATTAATATTAATTAAAGCAAGTAAGGAAGGCTTAGTTCGGGTGTAACCGAATCTTACACACTCAGCTGAGAGCTTTGGGGACAAAATAAGTGAAATCACCATGTAGGAAAATGAACCTAGGAAACCCTGGAATATGTTTGAATATAAGGTATTAAACAGTATTGTAAGAGGGATATCGCCCTAAGGGTGGACCAGAGGTGACTCCAGAATGTGCTTGTACGATATGGGTATCAAATGAAAGGCGTTAATGAGTATTTTAAAAGGTAGTGAGCCTTAGTTCTATATGTCGACGCATTTTCGAGATATCGCCATGAAGGTGGACCATGGGTGACTCTACGAGTATAATGTGTTTGTACGATATGTGTATCAAATTAAAGGTATTAATGAGAGTTTTAAAAGGGAGTGGTCCTCAGTTGTATATGTGAAGGCGTTTTCAAGATATCGACCAAAATGTGGACCAGGGTGACCCAGAACATCATCTGTCGGGTATCGCTAATTTATTTATATATGTAATACCACGAACAGTATTCCTGCCAAAGTTCCAAGGGCTTTTGATATATCGATTTTTGCACAAGTTATCGTGTTAACGGCCGAACGGAGGACAGACGCTGTGTATAAAAACTGGGCGTGGCTTCAACCGATTTCGCCCATTTTCACAGAAAACAATTATAGAATCTATGCTCCTACGAAATTTCACAAGGATTGGTAAATTTTTGTTCGACTTATGGCATTAAAAGTATTCTAGACAAATTAAATTAAAAAGGGCGGAGCCACGCCCATTTTGAAATTTTCTTTTATTTTTGTATTTTGTTGCACCATATCATTACTGAAGTTTAATGTTGACATAATTTCCTTATATACTGTAAAGATTTAAATTTTTTGTTAAAATTTGATTTAAAAATTTTTTTTTTAAAAGTGGGCGTGTTCTTCATCCGATTTTGCTAATTTTTATCTGGCTCACATGTAGGAATAGGAGTAACGCCCTTGCCAAATTTCATCATGATATCTTCAACTACTGCCAAATTATAGCTTGCAAAACTTTCAATTACCTTCTTCCAAAAGTGGGCGGTGCCACGCCCATTGTCCAAAATTTTACTAATTTTCTATTCTACGCCGTAAGGTCAACTCACCTACCAAGTTTCATCGCTTTATCCGTCTTTGGTAATGAATTATAGTACTTTTCGGTTTTTCGAAATTTTCGATATCGAAAAAGTGGGCGTGGTTATAGTCCGATTTCGTTCATTTTAAACAGCTATCTGAGATGACTGCCCAGGAACCTGCACACCAAATTTCATCAAGATACCTCAAAATGTACTCAAGTTATCGTGTTTACGGACGGACGGACGGACGGACATGGCCAAATCAATTTCTTTTTTCGCCCAGATCATTTTGATATATAGAAGTCTATATCTATCTCGATTAGTTTATGCCGTTACGGCTTACCGTTATGCAAACAAAGTTAATATACTCTGTGAGCTCCGCTCAGCTGAGTATAATAAAATATGCAAATTTCATTAAAATAGCTACAAAAAAAAATTACTTATACGCCATGGTGTACCGAAGTATGCATATCGCTCACTTACTTCAATAGTGTCATAACTCAAAAAACACAATTTTCCAGGAGAGCCTTTAAAAGATTTTAACTGCCATATGTTGCGCATATAAAGGCATATTTTTATTTGTATAGCACGTGGTAAATTTGTAACGGATCACAAAGGTTTTTTATACAACATAGATCATGTTATTTGGGTACGTTTATATGTTATTAACTCAAAAGTCATATTTTTTGAGTTGCGACACTATTGAAGTAAAAGAGCGATATGTGCTTTGTTTACCACACCTAGCAAAAACACTGACCTAAATGGGGGAAAACCATTTCCTAGAAAAATTGTCTTTGAATTGAGAAAATTTCAATGTAATGACCCCTCAAACATTCTCGGAGCGCTCATAATTTTTGAATCCGATATGAGTACGAAATATGTTAAAAATATGAGCCTTAGAAATATGATCATATAGGGAAGAATCTTTTGTGACTTCGACATGATGAAAATTATGACCTTTTTAGCCAGAGTGTTCAGCAAACAAGGCAACTTTTGAACAAATATTCATATGTATATTGTTTAGAAAAATGTTCTTTCATATTCAATTAGTATAAAATCATAGTTTATAACGTCGCTTGCTGTTACCGATTTAAATTAACATGGACGGTTCTCTCCAATGATTTCCGTAATGATCAGCATTATAACAATTTTTATAAAAAAAAAATATCTAAGCCGTAGCCATCTTGAATTCGCAAGTTGCAAACATGTAAAGTATGTATATATGTATGTATGTATATTAGAGACAAATTATTAGTTATTTCAAAGCACGAAGAATGCAATAATTCAGAAAAAGCAAGGTACATACAAGTTTAAGGGGTATTCCAAAGTGACGAATCAGATAATTTGACTCGGCTTTGAATCAAGTTTAAACTCTATGCCGCACTGAAGAAAGTTTTTCTAAGAGTGACAACTCGGCATTGATTTAGCAAGCAATGCGAGCATATTTCTGTCATAAAAAGCATCTCAGTGAAAAAATGTCTTGCAGATAACATTCGGAGTTATCATAAAATATGTAGGTCTCGTCCCGCCAAATTGTAGGAAAGATTATAAGTAGCACGACGTAAACTGGAAGAGATGCTCGGCCTAAAATCTCTCCGGACGTATCGCGCCTTGCATTTATTTTATTTGAAATATCTCTCCAAAATTGGCTAAGCAATGTAACTTAATAAAAAAGAAAGAAAGATCCAATATTTGCTTTCCCCTAACTTGTCCCGGGTGGGACAAATTAGAATGGAAGCACATAATGCGTGAATAAATTTCAAATGCTTGCTTATGTAAACAATTAATTTACATTTAGTTGTCTTTTTCTCTGGATTGACCCTTAAGCGAATTGCTAAAGTTAAAAATGGAATGTAAAACCCAATCTGAGCGCTTTTAAAATTTTCACATTTGCATTTGACATCTCAAAAAGCTTTTTGCAAAAGCCCAAGAGGGAGTAGTGAAAAAAGCGCCGCTTTTAATTTTTATGAAATAATTTCTCTGGGAGTGAGCTGTCATGTATTTCAATGTATCATTAAAAAATAAAAGCAACTTAGTTATCGTGTAACAAACCACCAAATTTAAAATTTTACAGTAGAAGCTAAAACATTTTATTTTCACATTCACCACAAGCGGATGTGGCATTTTCAAAGTGGAATTACTCCGTTGTTTTATTGAATATGTACTTAAAAAAAATCTTGTTGATTAGGGCCTTTGTGAATTAAACTAACGTATCGAAGGAGGTATAAGGATGAGCTGTATGCGCTTTACGCACATATGATGAAATTGCAGTGAATAAGAACCCAAAGGCTTTGCTGGCTAGGTCACGTTATGCGAGTGGACGAAGAAGTTCCGGCCAAGAAAGAACTTCAGTCGACACCGCAGGTAGGAAACAGAGGAAGAGGAGGCCTTTATTGAAATGGGGGAGGCAGGGGGAGGAAGACTTGACCTCACTTGGTGCCCCCATTTGACGTTAGTTATCCCGAAATAGGGATAGATGTCGTGACTTGTTACAAAACGGCCATAATCGCTTAGGAGTTTAAGTGACAACTGAAGAATGTATTTAGAACGGGAGTACGAATTTTCCATACACTTTACAATCAGTTGAGTTAGTTATTAAAATTTGTTGCAAATCTGATGCACATGTATTTGGGTTTTGTAAGAAGCTAATCGCGTGCAGATTGCTAAACAACAGCAACTGATTTCCTCAAAGTTTGTTATCACAATTGGGGGTTTATTCATTGGAGGTTAGGTTAGGTTGAACTGGCCGATCAATAAAGACCTAGACAATAAAAACATAGACTGAATGTGTCAACAGTGTTACCACAATTTTTTTGATGACCAAACCGAAGAACCCCAATCAGGGGCCACAACACATGTTATAGAATAACTCCGTCATCTTGGCAAATACTAGCAGTTTTCTAGGACCCAGCTTAATTGCTGCCTCGTGGCCTGGCAACTCTGCCGCCCCTATAGCTGCAGCCTTGACCTGGCGAGCGTAGGACACGAACACAGAATGTGCTCAGCCGTTTCTTCCTGTAGCTCACACTACCTGCACTTACTGATACTGACGAGGCCTAACTTATAAGCATGCGACTTACTCATTTGAAAAATAAGCGAATTTAAATCGAAGTATTTGTAAAATATGTTTAATAGGATTTTTCTGCTATGAGGAATTACCAAACTCTATTCAGCAATGATTGATCTTCAAATCATCAAAGTAACTTAATATCTCTTCAAATCCCTTCAGGGCATTGTTTAAAGAACATTGTGCCCAAACGCCTATGTTCCTATTTACTCCGGTATTTTGGAGGGAAATGACAATAGCGCTGTTTTTCATATTACTGAGTGAACCCTACACGTCTAGGAAGGCAGCGAGGATGTAATGCTTGTAGTGGATTGATTTTTCTACAGTATCAATGATCTCATGGTGGAAGATTCTTTTGACCTTTGAAAAGTTTGGCAAATTTGGCCCTGATGTTTTTGACTTATGCCCCCATTACCGTTTACAACTCAACTTAGTTGGGTTGTAATTAAAACAACGCAACTTTAAGACAACTCAACTCCTGCTTGGTATTACGAATTACAACTTATTTCAGTTGAAGTTGAATTGGTGTTGCCAACCTAGGAAAGTGATGATTTGACAGATAAATGAACAGCTGATCAGTTTGTGGCGGACATTTAAGCATTTGAAAAAGTGATTTTGTTATTAAAACAAATCGGATATTATATGAAATCTATTTTACAATGGCGAAAATGTTGGCGATTGATATGTCGCGAATACTAAAAACATTCGCGTGATCATTCCAATCCCTTGGAACTCCCAAGCACCAAGTAAGAAAATGATTAAGTGACAAATGATGAGCTTCAAATGAAGTTATTTTGCAGATTTGAAAGGAAACATTTTGCTCATTACTAAACAAAATAAAGGACCATTTCCGCAAACGCTTTCGTGGGAAGGCTGTACCCCTATTTTAAAATTTTGTGACACACTCCGATTCCTTGCTGATGGCTGCTATCAAAAATGCTGTGGAAATGATTTTGGTGTTGGACTGGTTTTAGATATTATTGAGGAGCATATTTGTGCGAAGTGGATTAAAACCCAAACAGCAAAAATTGTTTTTGACTCTAAAACAGGATTCCCAGGAGTAGTGATTAGTATAAATGGGACTCACGTTCTCATAATTTCACCTATTTTGGCTCCATCCGAACTGCGGCCAGCCTCGTCCAACTTCGGAATGTCGCTCCATAAAGTCAAAAAATTATTCAATGTAATCCTTCGTTTAAACGTTGTTTTTTCTATAAATGTGTACAAAATTGTTGATTATTGTTTGATTAGGAAAGGTTTAACTACCGGTTTTCAATTTTTTGTTTTTATTCGGTAACGTTTTATGACACCGTGCACCATCTAACTCTTATCAAAGGTGATATCAAAAGACGTGTTTCGATCTCCGTTTTTAGGATTCGAAAGCGGAAATTAAAAATTTTATTTCTGTCGAAAAATATTTACAAAAACCCAAAAAATAACCCCGAGAGGGTCCGAAATATGAGGCCAGATCCGTAGTTTTTTTGCACAGAGCATCTTTCTGCGTGGGCGGCCTTCTGCCGCGATTTGTAAAAATAACCCTGGGTGAATGCAACGCCTTTCTGCATTAGTGTGTACAAAAAATCGGGCAAAATACAACAACCACATGAAAATTTGAACCGAAATGATATGACAGAAATTAAATTTTAAATTTTTGTTTTCGGATTCTAAAATCTTCGACCTTTTGATACCAACTTTGAAAATTTTTTTTAAAAATTAGGTGCTGAATCGTCTTGTAAAACGTTACCTTTTTTCAAAACAACTGCAAAATTGTATGAGACAACTGCTAGTAATCAGTTGTAAGATTTTGAAATCTTTGACAACTACACCAACACAAGGCTGTAAAGGGTAATGCCGCAAAAAGTTGTTAGACTAGACAACTCAACCGACATTTTTTTTTACTGGTTGGGTTATAATCTGTAATACCAAATTGCGAAATTTCAACCCAACCAGAGTTGAGTTGTAAACTGTAATAGGGGCATTAATGAAGATGTTCAAAACCTATCAAGAACCATAAGCACAAAGAATGTGAGGCCTATTGTTGAAAATTTAGTAATTCAATCAAGTATGCCCTTAATCATAACCTTTCTGTTTAATCTTTCCAGTAAGGCAAATTAAATTAGCATGCTGAGGTCGTATGGAATTTATCAAGGAAGGAGCAAGCTTAATTAATCTGTTGCAATCCTACACATACACGCATACGCATACATATGTAAATAGAGTATCACTGGCGCCGACTGTGGATTTTAATTGGCACATTGACAAAATTAGAGCTTTGGAATATCCTTTGTACAAAATAAAGATAAAGGTATACAGATACTAAAAAAACCTGCTTTGACTATGGTCGGCTTGAGTGACGTTAAAAAAGGCTTTGCACATACATACACAACGTTTTTACGTCTTTATGCAGCCGTGTGTAGGAAATCTAATGAGTAAGAGGCAAATATGAGTTGTAGACAGCTAAAGAAGTCCGCCCATATGCTGGTAAGCAGTGAAATTGTAGAGTTGTTCACTCTTTCCTTTATTTCCCAAGATTATTTCATTTTTTTTTTTTTATTTATTTCATGGAAACCGCATCCCTAGCAGCTACTTTTGATTACGTAAACTGGATTTTTGACTAAGGAGGTTTGGTATATACCCGTGACAGGTATGCATGTCGTAAGACGTGACTAAAATACCAAATTGCTTCTAGGGGTTGTGTAGTACAACCGTTTCTTTCACCCGAATTTCAACCTCACCTACACGTGGAGAAACCTGTTTATTAAGCAGCCGAGGCTCTGACGACCACAAGTTCATCATGAAACTAGGCGTTGGAGGGCGAGATGGCCTACAAGTTTCAATGTGGTCATATGAAAGTGTTCCCAAAATGGCCGGGCTAGTCAATATCGAAAAAACTCCCCAAAATATTTACGGAGTGTCTCTATTGCTACAACAACAACAGAATAAAAACGTAAGCGTACTGTTTTCTTTTGGTGGGAATACAGAATGCAAGCAAAAGCGTTTTCACTACGCTGTAGCTTGTTGTGAGACCAATCTGCTGAGTTTGTATGAACGAAATCAGACAGGAAATTGAAGGAAGGCAAAGTGCATTATCGCAAGGTTAGATATGTGTTATCAAAGAGATTTCGGTTTTTTATCTAGGGGTTGTGAGCGTGTTACACATTTCTAATTAGCGAGTCATCGCTGTGTTATCAAGAATTTAACGATTTATATTGGAAAGTTTTCAAGTTTGTTTCGAAAATGTATCGATATGCTATCAAAACAGTATCGATTTGTTTTCAAAATGTTATTGATTTATTATTGGAATATTATGGTTTATTTATCGATGCACTATTAAAATGTTATCGATTTGTTATCGAAAAATCATCGACCTATTCTCGGCGTATGTAATTGATTTGTTATCGAAAAGTGATATATTTGTTTTCAACAAGTTATCGATTTTGTATCGAAAGGCTATGGACTATTTCCCAAAATATTATTGATATGTCAAAGATTTATCAATTTATTATCGAAAAGTCATCGCTTAGTTAAAGAAGTATGTAATCGAATTGTTTTCGAAACTTTATCAATTTATTTAACCAAGTTATCGATTTGATATCGAAAAGTTATCGACTTTTTTCGGAGTTTTACCAAAAAGACATAATTTTTTTCGAAAAGTGATCGATTTAATGTTAAAAAGTTATCGATCTGTTATAACAAAGTTATCAATATGTTATCGGAGTGTTACCAGAATGATATCAGTGTGTTATTGATCTGCTATCGAAAACTTATCGATTCCTTCACAAAAAGTTATCGGAGTATTATCAATTTTGAAACGGTGGGTTATCGGTTAACGCATCGGCTTGTTCAATATAAAGGGTACGAAACATCTTCAACCCGTCGATATCGAGCCGTTAAAGTACCAATAAGAAGCCGATAACTTAATGATAACAAGCCGATAGTAAATCGATCACTCGGCTATAGTTTCACTTATAAGCCTTTAATAATTCACCATAAGCCGAAAACAAATCAATAAAATAACGGTATCGGTTGTACCCGATAAGAGGCAAACTAAAATCTTCTCTCTTTTTAGAGTTACCTCTTTTACGGTTTTACTTTAGCCCCGAACCCTCGTTAATTTAAAAATGTTAGTGGTCTAGATGGGAACTTAAGTGTTTGCGCATCGAACTTCATGAGTACGTGGTAGCAGATGCTCAAACTTTAAAGTGCAACATGTTTTTTACAACACCTCAACATATTGTTACGTTTTTATAAGCCACTCATAGAATCTATGTATGTATGTACTTTACTAAAATATTTATCTTAAATCCATTTTCGACACTTTTGTAGGCCATGTAAAAAAATCATTAAATGCTTTTACAACATTTTGTTGTAAGTTTTGTATTTGCTTTGCAAAGCTTTTACGCTGAAATATTTAATAATGCAAAAGTTACTGTGAAACTTAAATCACCTAATAAAACTACTAGGCAGCAAATCACAGCTGAGAAAAATAATAAAATATAATAATTTCACAAGCTCTTGTAAAATGTTGTCGTTGTCCAGACTGAGTATGGTTTTGGACTAATTTACTACGGCATGTGATATAATTTCATAACTCAGCGTCATCTTGTGTAAAACCCCATTTGTCTACGGTGGTTTTCATATGTCGAGCCCATTTTCTTCCCTTGTTCATTCAGGATGACATAAACCTACTAGCTTGAGTACCTTCCCTTAGACAGCTGTGGACAATTCAGCGCCTCAATTCTTTTTCAGAAAACGGAGTTCTTGCCAACTCTTGTTACGACTACCAAATTCGTAACAAGATCTTTTGGCATGCTTTTTGTTTAGGTCTTATCCCCGTTCCTTATTCCCACAATCTTTCACCTTTTTCCCGAAGGCATCAGATGTAATGCGTTAATGCAACATATTGGACAGTAGCCCGTTATAACTCCAAATACCGAGGATAAATAAGCCTTAGTGAACCCAAGATCGCCTTCCGTCTACTTCTAGTCAGAAGTATTTCGATACATTCAGGAATTCGCCACAATCCCGCTACGCCTAATTTAATTGTACAAATTCAGCCTAAAAGATCCGCTTCATAGTTGCTTGGTTGTCTTGATATGCCACGTAGTAATTATAAAATGGAAAACTTGAAAGGGAGATCCCGCCAAGGAAATCAAGTTTCACAATCTTCCACAATAGCCTATTCGTGCGCCAAATAATCAGAAATACGACTTGCCTATTTGGATGCTTTTAATGCATTTAAGAACCTCTGCAAACTTTTGACTTCCATATCACGAGGGTTCTAGAAGTCACGCCACCTAGATGGAAGAGTCTTTGTGGCCAGAGCGATGCAAAACAAGCATAAGTATTTGTGTATCTTGCAGATTTAACTTACTTGGGTGATATCGTAGACTACAGTATCCCATATAGTACCGAAAGAGAGTTCGTAGGTCCTCTTTACTTAGAATAATGAGTCTGACTGAAACTCTCGTTGCTGGAAGTATAAACAATTTGGCCTGTTTTTGCCCCGGCCATTAATTCCAGTGTTGTTTGAACTGTTTGGTTTCCCAGTTTTGTGTACTTTCTCTAGTGTGTGCCTTTGTGAGTCCACAGAAGGGCGCTGGATCATAGAATGCCAGTATAACACCCTGCATGACCAGGTAGTCTGTTTGTTCATTACGCTGATGATTTGGCTCCTAGAACATTTAGTACTTCAAACCGTTCATCCATTAACTTAGAAGAAAATCTGTAAGCCTACAAGGATACCTGGCTATAATACATAATGAGGATACTCTTCGAGGTTAAACTTCTATTGCATAGATTTCTCCTCAAAGTTAGTGGGGTGGCATCCCGTTGATATCGATACCATGCAGTACGGTTCAAGGATCTGCACACCCTCGTGTGTCTAAATTATAAAATATCTATAATTTAAGGAGGTCATCTTTCAATACGATCCACAAGAGAGGAGGAGGTACTCCCCTTGAGGGCATCCTTCAATGACCACGATTGACTCAGTTGTACCTCCCAGCTCAAGACTGATTTTTATTCTCCTAACGTGTTGCTATACAACACTCTGGTGTTTCATCATCGGGCTCATATCTTTGCAAATCTTGGTTCGATAGCTTGGTGTGCCGTTTTATCAAAGCCTCTTGGATGTCATTAAATTAAAGTAATTGTTAACCTCACCCACCCGTCGAAAATCCTTCAATATCCATGGAACAAGAGGGTAAGGGCGGGATGGATAAGAAAGTTCAATGTGGTCATATCCGAGCTTGTACCTTAATGGTGCTTTTTATCGGAACGTACCGGATCTATATCCGGCAAAGGACCATCAACACCGACAACAATAACCAAAACCTTCGGGGAATGTCCTTATCGCCACAACAACAACATGTCACTAAAAGCTCAGAAGGTTAAAATTTTGGACCTTAAAGCTTTTTCAATTCTTTCCGTGAGGCTATAATTAGCTGCCTCTGGGGATTTCCTTGACGGATAGGCAAATTTATTCCTGCAAAGAAGGAGTTTGTTTAGGTTGACCTCCCTAATTTGCGGATCAAAAATTTTCTGCATACCCTTTTGGAGAAACGAACTGAGGCTCTCAATAAATATCAGAATAACTAATTAACAAAACTTCCATCAGGCCACAGCTGTGGGCATTCTTCATTTCACTGATACATCCCTCAATGAATGTATTGTATGTATGTATTGTGTGTAATGTATTGATCATTTAAAAATTGCAAAAGCAATCGATAATAGTTCTTCAAGTAAGCAGGGAACAAAATGACAATACCTAAACACAAATAAACGCAGCTTACAAAACAATGAGCTCTCAGGGCAAACATACATATATATGTAAGTGCATACATTTATAAGAGTCCTTTAAAGTTTTCATGACAAATGAAAATTCGATTCAGAAAAATTGGTGAAGAGCCAAAACACTAACATCATATCGCTAGAGGGATGGCAGTACTTAACTGTTCATTTGATTGAAGAGAACTTAAATGGCTTTGTATCTTAGGTAGTGGTCGATAAGCAAACGTTACCACAGCATTTAGGGATAACTGTTATGCACGGGAAATGCTATTATAGAAGAAAAAAAATTTGGACGAGATGGAGATGGAAAAGAAAAACTCAGACTTTCGTTTTGTTTTTTTTTTTTTTTCAAAAGGAATTCCATTACAATACAATTCCAAATGTCACACAGCAATAACAACAAAAACTACTCGTGTTTGTAGTTGCAGTCTATTTAATGCATTCTGATATCCTGTCGATTGGAGGGGTACCGTTGGTACTTTCTGATAGGGTTAAATATTTGGGGATTGTTTTGGACAAGAAACTGTCCTGGAGACCCAATGTGGAAGATCGGGCCAGGAAGGCCGCCATTGCCTTGTACTGCTGCAGAGGAGCTATCGGAAAGAGATGGGGACTCTCGCCAAGAATAGTACACTGGCTTTATGAGATGGTGGTCAAACCGATTCTGCTATATGGGGTGCTGGTCTGGTGGAAAGCACTGGACACGGCGAGCACCTCCAAAATGTTAGTGTCAGTGCAACGGACGGCGCTGATCGGTACCAGTGGCGCTCTCAGAACAACGCCTACCTTGGCACTGAACGTCATGCTGAACATATACCCAGTAGATATTGCGGGAAAGGCGGCCGCGGCAAGGTCGTTGGTCAGGCTTCGTGATATGGGATATAGACTTTCTGACCGCGGACACTCTAGCCTTCTTACCAGTTTCGACTTCATCCCGGACAGAACGGACTACTGTATGCCGATAACAGCTCCCTATACAACCTTCACCCCAGTTATTCCAGAGAGAGAGGATTGGGGAAGAGGAATTATCTGGGGCATGGGACCGGTTAACTTGTTCACGGATGGGTCAAAGCTGGATGGAAAGGTTGGTGGGGGGGTCTTTTGTCAAGAGCTAAATTTAAGCCGCAAGTTTAAGTTGGCTGATCACTGCAGTGTATTCCAAGCGGAAATTGCTGCGATTAAGGATGCGGTGGATGGAATGCTATCCAGTGCTACCACGGTTAGGGAATTTAACATCTACTCTGATAGCCAATCGGCTATCAAGGCCTTGAGCTCAACTACAGTGCGATCGAGGGTGGTCTGGGAGTGCCTGACCTCGCTTGCGATTGCATCGAATTATTTTACAATTAAGATTATCTGGGTCCCGGGCCATAGTGATATCCCGGGTAACTGTCAAGCGGATCTCTTAGCCCGCATCGGTACAACTGAACCGGATGAAGATGGCTGTAGGGACTTCGGGATCCCGCTGGCCACCTGTGGATTGCTCCTCCATAGCTGGGCCTCGAATCAGCTCAGCAAACGTTGGGCGGATACCACGTCTTGCAGGGTAGCAAGATCTTTCTGGCCGAAAGTGGATGGCAGGAGGTCTGCTGAAGTAATTGGGTTCACTAAGGCTCACCTATCAATGGTCATTGGGGTTTTGACAGGGCACTGTCCCATGGGTATCCATGCGGTACGTCTCAATATACTGGAAACTCCATCCTGCTGCAGCTGTATGGAGGATGATGAGGTGGAATCACCAAATCACTTTATGCTTGATTGTCCAGCTTTTGCCAGAATTAGGCGAAAGTATTTCGGTCGCGACTCACTTGGATCTCCCGAGGATATATCCAAAGCTGAGATCGGTATCATTCGGAGCTTTATCGTTGCTACCCAACGATTCTCTAAGTAGCTGGATCTAGGTCACCGTTATTTTTGGTGTATGTGGTATCACAACGGACCTTCGTGTTGTCCAAGTGAGCTATCCTTATCAGGGCAGCTACCACCTAACCTATCCTATATCCTGTTTTCGTTGTCATTAAATACCATTGCAACTAACATTCACCAAAGTAGCAATTGTCACATGCTCATGCCACATACTCATGCCGCATGCAACAACTGCTTGCCACATTACAAAAGCTTATAGCATTGACTCGTTTAATGCACAATGCAAAATTCCATGTTCTCTTCATTTATGGGCACGACCTTATGCCCCATTTGATGATCTCCACAAATCCACAACTGACAACAATTCTGCAATAATCTTCCCCGCCCCGGTGCACTAGTCCTAGATATTGCCAAACACCAAAAGCTATTGTGCATGCAATAAAAATGGCTTACGTGGAATGCGATACATGCATCGCGTGGCGTTTAATTTTAAATGGTTTGATATTTCAACGGCTGGAAAGTATGTGCAGTGAAGGAGTGCGATTTACACTAAGTACTAAACACAAATGCGCGAAAATATTTTTTTACTGATACAATTTCGACGGAGGCGCCGTGGATTGATGTAGTCGCTGATATCACGAGTTTTTTTTATCTAAACCAAATTCAATGAAATCCTTGCTGTCATTGAAATCCACTCTCCCTCAGTTGATTTTTATGATTACTTGGAAGTAGCCAAGTTTCAGCAAAATGAAACGAAAGACTACGTAACTAAACACTACTTTTGATTCAAAGGCTAGGGTATAGCGAGTACTAAGTCCATTGTGAAACCTTCATCATCATTAATTAGTACTTACATGTCTAGCCAATATTGACCGCTTCGAAGCAAGCTATGCGCAAAATTATTTATATTGATCTGATATCGAATTGACCGCCAGCGTGGAGCTGATTTTTGATGTGATCTAGGCCTTCGCTACGAGGGCTAACCATTGAGAAAAAAACATTGTACAAAATATTTAGGAATTATTTTAGGTAGCAAGTTGTTGTGAGATCCTTAACGATAAAGAGAAAGTTACGAGGGCCCATAAGGCACTTTATATATAGAAAATAATGCTAGGATGTACGTGGGGCCTATGGGCATCATAGAAAGCATACGTTTTAAGAAATGTTTACTTCTTAATCTCCCTCCCCCTCTTTCCCCTTTTTCCTTGAAGTTTTTCCTATTTATTGTTATAAATCCACTTGGGAAAGAAAATACCATTGATATAAAGCTCTTTTTTGCAAAGATATAGCTTAGTTTATTCGTCCACGACCCTTTTTAAAATCTTTTATATAAAAGTGGGCGTGGTCCTTAACCGATTTCGTTAACTCAAAGCATTCCTTATAGTAAAGGCAACCTGTTTGCCGAATTTTGTTACGATAGGTTTCACGATTTTTGATTTATATTTAATAATATTCGCAAAATTGATTTTATCACAATTTCAAATTTTTATCAAGAGTCTCAATATCAGTCCACATGTCAAATTTCAACATTCTAGGTGTATTATTGACTAAATAATCAGGTTTTTTGTGTTTTCCAAAATGTTATATATATAAAAAGTGGGCGTGGTTATCATCCGATTTCGCTCATTTTCAATACCAATCTATTCTGGGTCCAGATAAGCTCGTGAACCAAATTTGGTGAAAATATCTCAATATTTCCTCAAATTATCGTGTTAACAGGCGGACGGACAGACATGGCTCAATCAAATTTTTTTTCGATACTGATGATTTTGATATATGAAACTCTATATCTATCTCGATTCCTTTATACCTGTACAACCAACCGTTATCCAATCAAAGGTAATATACTCTGTGTGCAAAGCACGCTGAGTATAATAATAACCATCAGTAGACTAGACAAACACAATGGCCAACCAATCACTAAAGCAATGCAACCGAATTCTTGTTGTTGTTTTCACTTTACATTATAAATGTTGTTACAGTTATTTTTATAGTTTCTGCCAGTAGTTTATTTTTATAGAACATCCGTTCGTATATATTTATTTAACTATTTGTAATTGTCGCAAATGTTAAACCCAATGGAATGCACCGCAACCGGGTTCCTGTTTCCTGCTACAACTAAATGCGATCTGCTGTTGTTCGTTTTTACTTGTTATGTTGTGATTTATTTGCTTAATTATCCTTCAATTCTAGCAAAACACCTACTTTGAAAGCATTTACTCAATCAATACACCCGATGCCATTTTTATTTACTCTCCCCCTAGAACGATTTCTACGTTCAGCTTCGTACATTTGTTGGCGTTGACGTTTAACTATTTATTTTTCAAATACCCGCCTACACTTTTCACTTTTTACTTATTAGCAGGATATTCACTTGGATATTTTAATTTGAGTTTTTGTGGAAATACATAACCCCATGTGCTTGTTTATTAGTTATTGGCTCTAAAGGCGTGAGTAGTCAGGCGAAACTTCTTGAGCGCAAAACACAAAGCATGTTACATACCTATATCTGTATATCTATCTACCTATAAATCTTATAAAATAAAGTCGCTAAATGCCCATCACTTCACAGAGAATATCTTAAACAGTAACCTTGATAACTTTTATATTGACAGTCCAGCAGCAATTAAGGCAATAATCTCGCATAGCACAGCATTTAAATGCGTGTTAGAGTGTAAGCAGTCTCTGGAGAGAATCGGGACAGGGAGAAGCATACATCTACATTGGGTCCCAGGGCATATGGGAATAGATGGGAATAAAAAAGCATATGAACTAGCTAAAAAGAGCGCATCCCTTGAAGCTTGCTCCGTCGAAGTCCCAATTAGATTTGACGAGATTCTACCAAGCGGGAAAGGCGTGTGTTCAAGCGCGGGGCTGTAAGGTGTCGAAGATTATGTGTAGGTCTTACAACCTAAGACTAACAAAGTTGCTTCTATCATTAAAAAGAGAGGACTGTATACTCATGACGGGTACTCTGACTGGATACTGCCTTCTGGCGTCACATGCCTTTAAATTAGACTTGGTCAGTGATAGCAGATGTAGGAAGCGCGGGTTGGAGGACGAAACGATCGAGCACGTTTTGTGCTCGTGCCCTGCGCTTGCCAGGCTAAGACTCCAGCTATTAGGCGTGGTACAGCTGCCAGATCTGAAAGCAGAAAGTGGCTTAAGTCCTAGCAAGCTTCTAGTAGTTGCCAAGAGGACGGAGTTATTTTATAACATAGGTCCTGGTTTTTCAGTTTGGTCGTTAAAACAAACTTATGCTAAGACTACGGACTCATTCAGTCTACGTGAGGTCCTCATGGACAGGCCAGTTCAACCTAACCTATCCTATCACTTCAAACAGAATGATGCGATTTTAAAACAGTCCTTTGCATTTGAAAGCTTATCTACGTTAGATGGACATTTTCAAAATAACTCGAAGGTTTATATTATAGAGGAGTGGCAAATTGCCAAAAAGTGGTACAAAACCATACAATTTTTGTTTACACAGCTATAAATTCAAAAGGGATGAATGGATTGGAATATTTCTTCTTTGCAGTAGACTTTCCGGTCTAATATGAACATAATTGTTTAAACAAAAGTAACAATTTTACCTAAAAAAACGGATGTGCGTTTGTTCGCTGTGACATGTGCGAGCAAACTTGCGTTGAGTGGGACATTATGCATAAAATGGAGAGACACATTTCAGTTTCAACTGAGTATATTTCATACTGTACTACATATCAGTACTAATTTTCTGCGCAACAATTTCATAAGTGTAGATAAAGTAATTCACTTAACAGCCCATATAAAGTTGAAGTGCATATGTATATATGTAGATATAAAAGCGACGCAGCTACTAACTATTCTGCACTTGTTTGACCGAGAAGTGCGTGAGTCCCCAGTTCATCGCAACTGATTCAGCTTTTGGTTATAAACTATGACCTACAAAGGTGCGTGTCTCCGTAATTTAGAATAACCCATTTTGTGGCGGGTTATTAACCATTGCCTCGAGTCTTCAATAATTGCCGCTAGATGGGTATCCTAAGCATTATTTAAGTGATGATAACCTTTTTTTACCCACGAATGCATTTGTAAATACATGTAAAAAAAACTATACAGCTATGGTAACCAAATATTTTAATCTACATTTTCTTTGTTTTTGTTGTTCTTATTTAGTTTCTTCACTCTTTAAAATGCTTCACTCTTTTAATCGCTCCTTTCTAACTTAACATTACTCAACTTAAATTTTCCGTATTCCCTTTCGACCCTGTGTAGAGTATCATCCATATTATTTTATTACAAATGAATGCCAAGCGCATACTAGACTATGCACGCAACAGTTATCAAGTTCCTAAAACTCATGAAATACTTCACACAGTCGTAGTAAATACATCGAACACTTACTGATGATCCAATAAAGATTATTCACACATTTGCCATTGCGTTATGTCGACAAGGACATAAAAAGACTGAGCATGAGTGTGCATATATGTACATATCGCTGCCTCAGAATACGGATGACGTATGTTACAAATCTGGATTTTTCAGAAGACGATTTTTTAAGTTCTACAGAAATTATTTACAAAATGGCCCTTGGATTTTCTCAAATTTCGGACTGATTGTGGACTGAGTATTGCACCCTCATCAGGCTTAGTCAAATAAACTGTAGCTGTTACATGTATTTAATTAGCGAGCTTTGCTCATATTGCTTTATACAATGGTTTTTGTTATTGATATTAGAGAAAAATTGTAAAGATTACAAACGGTGATGGTTACTAGGACATGTTTCTAAATTTCATTTCTTCATGAGCTAGCTTTTCGGGAGCTGAGCATTGAACTCGAATCTCCAACATTCATATCAGTGCAAAGGCAGATGCCTTTAGCTGCTCAGCCATATGAATGTCCCGTTGCTCGCTGGACAATAGGTCTATAAGAATTGCCTTTTAATTACTATTCCTTTTATTCACCATTTATCAGCTGCACGCCCTTTCAATGCCACGAACAGTGTAGCAACTTTATCTTCAGCATTCCAGTTGTTCACTGCTGCGGTCTTCTCGAACTGTAGCTTAAAGACCTGGAAAGGAACAGAACCGTCAAAAGATGGAGTTTCTACATTAGTATTACTCGCTGAAGCAGCCGGGCAATTAAGTTGCAATTCCTGTATACGACCTCTCAAAACATCCACCTCTGCCTCGAATTTTTTTTCAAACTGCATTATTTTTTCGTCCATGCGTGTTTCGAGTTTTGATGATATACGCGCCTCTTGTGCTTCTAGTTGTACTGTTATGCGTGTCTTTTGTTCTTCCAGCTGTGATGAAATTTGTGTTTCCTGTGCTTCAATCTTGGCGGTTATGTCTCCTGCGATTCCAGTTGGGCTGACATTTGCGACGTCATTTCTGAAATGTGTGACTCCCGTACTTTCAGTTGGGATGCTATACTTTTCTTCTGTTCTGCCAGTTGAGATATTATATCTGTCTGTGTTGATATGACATTTCGGTTGATATTTGTTTCAAAACTGCTAGTATCGCCAATGGATTCGGAGTCTCTATCTTCTCCCCGTTTTAGTCGCTGGCTCTTCCACATCAGGATAAAAGACATACTCGTCCACATTAATTCCTTCCAACTCCATTACCTCTCGTAGCCGTGCTTGAAGTTCGATCTTATGCCGGTTAATTCATTTAACTATGCCATGTCCTTGTTGTCCTCTGGAATTTATTCAACAATTCCTCTTTTGACACCAATTGTAACGAATTCATGGAAATTCCGCTTAGTTTACACCTTCTACTAACGTTGAATAAATAACTCCAAAATTCAATAATGCAAAATGATCTTTATTAGACTACTTTGAAAGTACATTAACACTTATACTTCGCAATCAATAGCGTACTTAAATCAAACTGATTTTGCTTACTCATCTTTTGATCCTTTTATACTCTCTGCTGTGTCGTTTGCATATTTCTAGGCGTTTGTTCTTCTAGAATTTACTACTTGTTTACCAGCTATAAACACGCCAGCTATAAAGTGCAGATGCACGTTTATAGCTTCTCGCATAGCAATATGCGCGATGATTGCATACTTTTGTGAATATCTCAGATATATGCATGTGTATGTGTGAGAACTACTTTACTGATGATTGCATACTTTTGTGAGTATCCGCTGTGACTGTTTAGTATCGGCTTAGAAATGATAGTTTGCCTTAGTGTTGCTAATATTCGTCATAATACTTTTAAGTCTTTTATTTTACCTTCGTCGAATTTTTTCGGTTTTGAAAAAGATAATTGTTTTTCAATGAAGTTGTCCGGTGTATTATGATTTATCCGTCGGAGGTTTTCCTGGTTAACGTTTTTATAAATTAACTCGACTTGATATAAATTTGCCATATTATATTCAACATATTTTATTTTAGAAAATGGAATGGATTTAAAATATAGTGTTTCTGCTTTCAAAGCAAAATTGTTGAAGTCATTTCTTTCTAGTTCCAAAATTTTAAGTTTCACTCTTTCGAATACAGCGTTTCTTAAGAGACGTACCAATGCCGTTTGACTCGAAATCTCATGATGTTTTAAATGCCGCTCAATGACATTGTGTACACAGTCCACTTCTTTGAGCTGCGAGTGCCCTGGCTCAGACAATTTTTGTATTGCCCCTTTAATACGACTTTGATGTATGAAGTGAAGTAAAGCTGTGGCAGTTATTTTATTTCGATTTTGTGGAATGCAGGAATCACTCCATAATATAATTTTCTTTATTTCGGGGTAGTCGTTCTCAACGTTGACTAAAATGTTTAAAAGAGCGTTTGCTATATCATTACCACTTCTTCCAGCACTACATTCATTCCATAGGGCACAGTACGTTATTTTTTCACCATTGCACTTAACAAGAGTTCCCGTCAAATTATAGACGCAAAGTTTTCTCTTGTAATAGCAATTGGAAGCGAACATTCTGGGCAAAGTGAAAACATTTTCCAGATCGTAACATAAAACGGCAATGTAGGGATCTTTATTGCGGCGATCGGCTTCTCGCTCCTCTTTGCATAGGGTCTTTTGCATACAGTGCATTTTATGTTCTCTCATTTCACTTTCATTTAAAATATTTTTATTGACGTTTGCGTAAACACACCTATCGCATTGGCCTTTTTTCGGCTTATAAAATGACAAGTTGAATTCATTATTAAATACGCTCCTATATGTGTGTGTGCGTACAGGATATTCACACTTTTCCTTATACAAATCATAAACCTTTGTAAATTTAAATGGCACTCCAAATACTTTCGAGATGTTCTTGAACGGCAGTAGTGTGAATCTATTGTCGGAAAACTATTAATGTGGGCTTTTACTTCTTCACTTTTGTCCTGCAAGGTTTTTGGTCCACCATGGTGCTCTCTGCGTTCATTTCGCAGTCCTTGTTCAGCGTCATTCAAAAAGTTGAAACAACAATAGAGTTTTCTTTCAGATATTCCCAAAGTATTTAGAAAAAAAAATTACATGATGCAAATGTAGTAGCGTTTACTTGAAAAAAAAAAATAGTGGAAACTCTTGTTTTTGCGAAAATTCTCTTTATCTTTAGATGTGCACCGACGCCTTTTTATTACTGTTGGTTTGACAAAATTAGCATAAAATAAACGTTTTTCAATGGAATTTAACTGCCAAAATTGTGAGTGTATTTCCCTCCTTTCACTCTGTAATTTTATTTCTGCAATCACGAATGCAGCTTACTTACTACAGGGCGTTCTACACTTTTCCTATTTACATATTTCTTTCCTTTTTCGAGAAGGGATTTTCGTACGTTAATTTTCCATGATTCTGGATGTCTCTGACGCTTTCGTGCCCTACTTTTCCCAGTGCCTGAAAATGTTCCTTTCTCACAACTGTTAGCATTTTGTTCCAGGTTAGAGTTAACACGAATACTCGAACGAACCATGCCAATCTCTTCCTCAATATTAAAGGAAGGATCTAAAATTTCATCATCCGACGAAAAATCGCTTGCGGACATTTAGCTATTCATTGTTTTTGTTTGAAATAAAATTCACTTTTTTAATCACATGCGCGGCAACAAGCAAAAATATAGCTAACTGAACTTTATATTGCAACTATTTCAATGCATACTAAAACTGGTACCTACTTCTAAAAAAGTTTCGCTGCCAAATTAGTTATTTTCTACAAGTCAAATCACATTTTCTTTTAATTGGTTCGATTCCTTCCCCAAAATAACCAATAGATGGTACAGAGTATGTTAGGCACTTTGGGTTTTCTTTGATTTTCAAGTAAACACATACATTTTTTTGGTTTAATATAATATGTTTTACCATACTGGGTGGGAACAGTTTCTAATTCCGAAAGCTGAGAGTTGTATTGTCAAATGAGATAGCCGACCAGTTGACTGATATAACCAAAAATGACTTCAGCAAAGGGCGTCTTTTATTTTTAATTTGGATCGTCGACGAGCCAACAAGAAAAAAAATCACTACAGCATAGTCAAAGTGTACCTAAACCGGTATCGCGATTTAATCAAGTCATTTATTTAAGACGCGAAAGTCTGCGTTCTGTTCAATCAAAATAATATTAAAAAGAAAAAAAAAACAAATTCAATTCGACCCGCATAGACTTAAAGTTTTTGGTGAACGAAAATATATGTTGCTAGAAGGTGGAGAAAGAAGATTTATTGAAGGATCCTGGGAAAATCCCTCATCTTCCAAAGAGGAAATTTCTATCATCACTCTATTAACAGGAAAATTGGTCAAAAGGCATCGAGAATCCGCCCGGAGCTGCGAATGGTGATGGTGCCAAAAAGGGAATAAGTATAATAGTGCCAATTTGATATAGCTTGGTTAGGTCGGCCACGTGCCAAAATTCCAATCCCTTTATTTCTTCAGAATCAGTTACGTGTTCACTATTTGAGATTTAGCATTTTGACAAATTTCAAAGTTGTTTTTCGAAAATCAAAATACTTTTTGGAAACATTTCGTATTGGATGTTCCACTATACCTGGATAAAAGCCGCATGGCATCATATAATTGTTGTTGAGTAAGGCTCAGAAAGCCAATTAATTGTTTTGAGATAGGTGAACCTTAATATATGCATATTAATATACATAAATAAATTTAATTTTGAGAAAAAAATCAAGAAAAAAAATCCCTAACCTTGTGAAATGAGAGTTTAGAAGTTAGGCGATTCTTGTGTAAAAATGCTAAGACCCTCAAAGCTCTAAAATTTTCATATGATATGATTACTAATATGAACTAAATTATTATTATTAACAAAATCATGTGTTTGAAAGGGAAAGCTATGTCTCTCTTTAGCTTTATAGATTAAGTCAAAAATTACATGAATATTGTTATGCTCTAAATATCGTTGCTATGTTTCGCTGAAAATGCTGTCAAAATCATCCTTTTAATCTTTTCTCAATTTTGTGAAGATTTTTATACGAAATATTAATAATTATATATATTGTATTTTTTTATCAAGTGATTGTCATCTTTGCGGCCACCATGGTGTGATGGTAGCGTGCTCCGCCTACCACACCGTATGCCCTGGGTTCGCTCCCCGGGCAAAGCAACATCAACATTTTAGAAATAAGGTTTTTAAATTAGAAGAACATTTTTCTAAGCGGGGTCGCCCCTCGGCAGTGTTTGGCAAGCGCTCCGGGTGTATTTCTGCCATGAAAACTCTCAGTGAAAACTCATCTGCCTTGCAGATGCCGCTCGGAGTCGGCCAATTTGTAGAGAAAATCAAGAGGAGCACGACGCAAATTGGAAGAGAAGCTCGGCCTTGGATCTCTTCGGAGGTTATCGCGCCTTACATTTATTTTTTTTATAAACTGGAAGCAACCAAGCAATGTAGATTAGACTTTTTGTTATCCATTAATATTTTCCTTTTAAATTCAAATTATATACCATATTATTTGGCTTGAAAGAAGATTGTATTAAATATTTATGCATGTAGGAATATAAGCGAATTATATATCCACAACTGGGCATACTGTTACATGCAAGTATGCATATTTTTGAATTTTCACATACTACATTTTAGCAGTTAAGAAAAGGGCGACCCCTTTCTTACATTTTTATTTACGAAGCACTGGCGTGCGGAAATTTCTAGCGGTAGTAGCAAAAATTTTTGAATATAAAGATATTGCATGCGCAAACTTCGGTGGAAAGCAGCGGAGCGTAACACAATTCTAGTAGGTCACTTTCACCACACCAACAACTTTAACACAATTTTTAACATAATTTAAGCACAGAAATACACTGATTGGAGTTTTAGTGAGTAAAAGTTAAAATTCTGAACACATTAGCTGAATAAAAAGTGTACAAATAATTATTAAATAACAAATACAGACAGTGGTAGCTTAACAAATTCTGCTGTGGTAAGTGGTGAGTGTGACCTACTAGAATTTTGGGAAGCTTGCCTCACACGATTTTTCGTCTATGCAATGTCTCTATATTATATTGTTTCTGGTAGTAGTCACATAGAAGTAAAGTTTGTAAAATAACATAAGAATACGAAGCAAAGTATAAGAGGAAATATTCTTGCATATATGTAAATATGTATGTACACATATTTGTAGAGTAGGAGAAACCTTTTTTTGTTTTTTTTTACGTTTCCAGCTCTTCGACGCAGCTCACCAGTCGCCTGCTGACATCGTTCGAGACAATGTAAGTGCTCTTAATTTTCATACTCTTTACCTATTATATTGATATCAAGAGAAAAGCAATGCGATTGCAAAAAAGTGCATAACTATGTACATTTGTATGTATGTTTGTTTACATTCTTAAATTAATCAGCACAATCACGTAATCCATCGTAGACTGTTTTTTCGGGATTCGTACCATTGCTATGATGGATTGCGTGATTGGGCTGTTTATTTTAAATATTTTTCGCGTTTCGTAAATTTTCTCCGTTGGCAGGAGCTTGTCGTAGAAAATTACAAATAAACGTCAAAAGTTTACGTTCCGAGTGAATTCAGTGATGCCACTGTACGAATTTCGAATTTACTTATTTTCTTTCGGAGACGTTCGGAAACACGGTCGAATTGCATGATAGCAATTTCGTAACTTTCCCGAAAAAACAGTCTACGATGGATTGCGTGATTGAGCTGATACAGCCCTATTCTTGAATCCATCGTAGAAAATCTACGAATACAACCCTCCGCTACGAATACGAAGAATTTGCTATCACTGAACTCATGTGAAACCGAAAAAAGTGCTGCCAACATAAAATGTCAAATTTTGGCTATTCAAAGTCAGCTGAGCGATTGTAAATAAAAAATTTCAACTTAAATTTTAGTTTAAAATTGCATTATATCATTTATAATAAAACTTTAGTGCTTAAAATGGATTCCATATCATTTGCAGCTTTGTTAGAAGAAAATGAGCAAGAAAGGCGTGATTTTAAAATTGCGAGGAGTCTTGAAATTAGAAGAGGCTATGTATGTGAAAGGATCCGTGTTTTATGAACTAATAAAGGTTTTAAAAAATTGTGTTTTATAAAAACTTTCCACCTAAACAAGGCTGTGTTTACCTACGTGCTCGGTGTTATAAATGAAGGAAGTACATCGTTGGGTGGGTCATCTTCAATGACTCCTATAATACGCTTAGCATCGGTATTACGTTTTTTTTTTTTGCGGAAGGTAGCTATTAGCACGGAGTTGGAAAAAATTTTGACTCTCCGATGTGTCAGACCACATTTTCCAAAGTTTTGAAAGATGCCTTATTAATTTTCCAAACGCGGCTATGTCCACAAATGATACACTTAGATATGAGCAACGAAGAGAAACGTAGCGTAAAAAGGGATTTCTACGAAAAATATAGGTTTCAGGGTGTAATCATGTTTTATAGTTTTTGTAATAATTGTCATTATTATAAGACCCTTAAAAATTTAAATAAATATTTTAGTAATTTAATTTTAATTTAATTCTTTTAAGCTTTCTTCCAAATCTGTGAAGCTCTGTTGCCGATATGCATACATGCATACATATTACAAACCCATTACTTTTTTCCAGGTAGTTGCATCTTTTGTTGGTGGCGCAATACTATTTGCAATGTTTTCCCAAAATTTGTTAACCGCCTCCTTTGGGCACTTTGTAAAGCCTAGCACCATTTCAGGGGGCTGCTGAAATAGGTCAAGTAAGCGGGAACATTGTTGGCGAGTTGTGACAATTTTTGACCTATTATAACAATAGATTGTAATTAAATTAGTATGCATATCACTTTTAATAATACCTATACTTATATTTTATTTGTTTAATATCCCTTTTTATTCTAAATTTTTAATGATTTTACTTTTTCCCGCAAACTGATACGCGTCGTAGAAAATTTGTACGAAACTCTACGATTTCACAGTTCGAGTGTGTACAGTGAAGGCTTTCTACGAATTTCGAACTTACGATGGATTCAGTACACGTACTTTCGTAGAACTTACGAAAATCGAGTATACGATGGATTCAAGAATTGGGCTGATAATTAAATTTACGTTCAAAAAATATAAAATGTTACTCTGAATGAGGTAACATATGTTACATTAGGGTGTCCTAAATAGTTGTGAGCTTACTGCAGAATATACTTACATATGTTGCTTAAAAGAAAATTGTAGAATAGGGCTGATAGGCGTAATTAAGATTTGAAAAATGTACAAAATTTTAAATTTAATTAATAAATGAAATATTGTCAGCGTTTAATATGAAAAGATAGAATTGTTCTTTAGTGGGATGATTGCGCCGTAAATCTGTGGATATGGTTGGGATTGGTGATACGGAAAGTATCTCTGTTGGGTAGGGGAGATTGGAGAAGCGGCTATATTGCGGATTTGAGCTTGGAGTTTTCTTTGCTATGGAGTTTTCTTTGCTATGGAGTTCGTCTGTTGAATAGAAAAAGGGTTGTTTTTTGGGGAATTCATTTCATTTTTTTTTTTTTTGGTCTGGCTATACTTAGCTACATTCTGCATGAATATTTTTTTATTGTACGGTCGTTTGTTTGCACAAAAGTAGTGAGCAAGAACGCAACCCAATCCGACGAGCTTTTATCCCGGCTAAAGCCAGCATGCACAGCTCGACTACTAGCAAGCTGGGTGATTGCATTGAAGCTAAAAATAGCTCCCAGGTACGACATTATGACAACTATAAACAAAACCAATATATTTATCACATCTATTTCCTGTTTTTGTTACTTGACATGCTTAATGTATATAAGTGCATTTAAAATTGTATGACATACGACAACTGTATTCTTAACAAAATAAATCATCAATTTGAATATAAAAATGTCGTATATTCGTTATTTGTTTTAAAAGGAAGAAACTAATGGTACCGTTCGATATAGCATGAGGAGTATACTATGAAATTGCATTAATCCTAAAATCGAAAATTTTCACATTCGACATCGGTATTCTCAGGTAGCGATATGTAAATGTCAACACTATTGCCGCAAAATCCTGCAAGGAGAAAGTGCTGATTTGACATACATACATACATACGTCAGCATGCATTTTAAATTACAGCTCTCAATTGATTTCGTGTTGGAAATAGCAAATCATCTCGTTAATTTTATTACAACATACAAGGGATTTGAATTAATATTACAACGTATGATTTATATTCCGTTTCTAGAGATGAGAAATCATTCGCTTGGGAAAGGCAAATTCCCCAGCTAATTAATATTTTTAATGACCCAACATCTTAAGTGTGGTGTGGTTCTAGAATCGCAATTATGTTACAATTCTTGTAAGTATAGCCAAAATACTTGATATCCAGTTTGTCACGTATCTCAAAACCGTAATTACTTAGAGGAGAAGAGATAGACCCACCAATAAGTACACCGAATTGATCAGGTTGACAATCTGGTTTGATTAAGCCATGTCCGTATGTCTGCTTGAACGCAAATTAGTCCCAAAATGTTTGAGATATTTTGATAAAATTTGGTGGGTGAGTGGGTATATTTAGGTGTCCGATTAGATATTTGTCGGAACCGGCCTGATCGGACCACTATAACGTATATTCACTATATTCACTATACAACCGATTTTTCAGAAAAAAAGGTTTTGGTCATTTCTTCCCCAATTCATGAGATATCAGCTCAAAACTTCACCAGATGCTTTCCTATATGGCATGTATCAGATCAGAAAATTATCCTAACTTCTGCCGCATCTAAGCAGCTATACACTTAAAATTTTACCAAATGATTACGTATACGGTATATAGTTTTGTCCAAAAAAAATTTTAAAGATCGGTCATATAGATAGCATATATCCCCTACAACGATAGCTCGCATCATAAGTTTTTCATAGTTTCCGCCACATTTTAGCAGCTAGAAGCTTCAAATGACACCGTAGAGATCAGTCGTATGTTCATCTAGATGTATACCTTCTTCTATAAATCTTTTAAAATGAAGTCGCTAAATATCGTTGTACGCCCATCACCTCACACAGAATGCTCAGATTTTAAATAGTTTTTTGCATTTGAGAGCAAAGCTACGTGAGAAGACATTTTTAATAGGTATAAATTGATGATATTATTTATAGGGGTGTGGCAAATTGACCAAATGTAGTTAAAGGTCATACAATTTTTGTTTCAGCTGCTATAAATTCAAAACGGATGGATCGATTTTAATATTTCTTCTTCACAGAAAAACTTTGAAATATTTACCTTCATTCTGCATGAAAAAAACATAGGTCCTCTCCAAAATGAGCAAAATTGTTTAAACAAAATTAACGTTTTTTCAACAAAAAGGGTGAGCGTGTGTTTTTTTGCTGTGAACTGTAAGAGTGAACTTGCTTTGAGTGGTACTTTCACCACATCACATTATGTACAACATTCATGTTGAATTAGAATGAATGGTGAAAAAAGCAAACATTCGCTAGCGTTGTTTAACCTCGGAAGTGCATTTATAGGTATGCATGCATGCATGTATGTATGTATTTTCAATTAATGTGTGTTGCAAAGTGAGTGCACCATAAATGGTTAAGAATACGCACATTTCGCATACCCTTTCATTAAAAATTTAAAATATTTCTTTAAAATTCTTAAACAAAAGTTATATTTGTTGGTATGTTTGTATGTAAATGCTTGAAGAAAGGAAAGAGCAAGGCAGAGGGAGAAGGGAATAAAAGGATAAAGAAAGGAGGGAGATTAAGAGGTAAAAAACATCTTAAAATTTATGTAAAAAGACCAAAGTGCAAAGGGCAGCACAACGTCTGACGGGTCTGCTAGTATATTATATATCCCATACAACTGATTTTTCAGGAAATAAGCTTTTCATAGCTTTTATCCCATTTTAACACCTATCAGCTACAAATTTCACCAAATGTTTAGGTACATGGCATATATTGAATGGTCGTATATGTAAAACATATCCCATATAACCTCATGTTTACATAAGAGATTCATAGTTATAGCCATCTCATGCAGAGAACACGAAATGCTAGATTTTATGCGATAATTACCGGCCTAATATTAATTTCATATATATTGAAAATGCTTATGTAGTTTTGTCCTCTACATTATTATTCGGATATTACGAATTAGATTGTTTTCATGGCTCACAGAGGTACCAGAAAGTATAAAAATTAAAAAAAGATTGCCAGGCGCTGGCGTGACATAGTCGTTATTTCAATTCATTCCTTGTACTCTCCAGATGATCCTACACACACTGATGCCATAGAAACAAGAGTAACAAGTAAGAAGGGGACTGTATTCAGCAGTGTCTTTCATGAATGGAGCTGAGCCATAATCTTATTCCATTCGCAATACCCGAATAATCGGTTTTATAAGATGTGTGACATATAGAGAAAAGATGTACATTATAAACATGAAAGAAAAACTAAAAAAGGAGTAAAGTAAAATCTCTTGCCACTGTATTCTCCTAAACTGTTCCCTAAATTGATCAAATTTTATTGCTGCATATAGATTAGTCTAACTTCAGCTATTAATTCAATAAGTAAATATTTTTTAAACTTTTGTTTGTACTCACTGATTTAAATTCCGTTCGTTTGAGCCACTTTGCGATTGAACATTTTCTGCATGTCGACGCTCCTTATGAACGATGCCCATTAATTTCATCCATGGATTATTCTGGGAGCCATGGCCACCACCGCCACCCATGCCGCCACTCTGCCACATCGTCATTTTGCTGGCTGTTGTTGTTGTTGACGGTGAATTTGTACAATGACAAAAATGTAATTCAACAAACAACAAACAACCTGAAAATTGGTGGTAATGGCGAGTTCAGTGCGTTGATTTTTAAGTAGAATTAGAAGTACGAAAACAACGAAAAAAATTAAAAAAAAAAAAAAACAAACGAACTTAATTCACTTTATATGCGACGCTAGCATGCTAGAATTTAAAAATCCCATTTAACAAGGTTGCATTTTTTTTTATTTTTTTTTTTCACTTTATATCCGTTGTTAGTGTGATGAAATTTGAGGTCGTAGATTTTAGTTGTTATAGCGAGTTTTGGTACAATTTGCAGGAATCAGTGAGAATGCGTAACGATTTTTCTTTAGACTTTTGGTAGAGCTCTTGGTTTTAGCTTTAATTTAGCTTATTGATCTTAAAGGAAGCAACTGTTATAAGGCAACTAATAAATTTGGCCGCGAAACAAAATTAACCGATTCCTTCTGAGAGAAAATTTGCGTTGTCTCTTTGACAGTCGTTAGTTTTTTTTAATTTTTATTTATATGCAGAAGCAGTGCTTTAAACTCTCTTAATAGCTTGAGAAACTTTGATTTGTTTGAATGACCTTCGATTTTAAAAACCAACGCTTATTTCATATATTAGCTCCTGGTTCTCTGCTGCAGCCGAGTTGTCTCAAGTAAGCGCTTCACGTGCATTTTGTATTAGCTGATTCCATATATTATTAATTATGTTATTATAATTTATTTTCGTTTAAGTAGTTGAGATATTCCATTTGATGTATATGTATGATATACATATGTATATATATATATATTTTTTTTTTTGTATGTTGGGAAGTATTTGGATTTATGATATATTTTTATTCTTTTATTTTTATTTTTGAATTATTATTATTTTTTTTTTTTCAATTAACTACGAAGCAGAGGCATATAATATACGGGCGGCTGACGTTACGCTGGATAAATTTTTTTAATTTCAAGCATTACTCTAAAAATTTAGTTTTATCATTCCGAAGCCAAATAAAAACATATTTTTAGTTTGATTAAACGAATTTTACTGTTGCTTAGTACGTTTTTTATTTATACTTTTTTATAATTTTTTTTTTTTTAATTTGCACCGACGTATTTGCTACTAATTGATATCTTTTCCCAAGACTTACGCTATTCTTTGTTTCAGATATTAAGTTTTGTATGATGATTTTACGAAATGTTAGCATAACGAAGTTCGATAAATTTCTGCGCAATTTTTTTTAATAATATACTTAGCTCTTTATTATAATAATTTTATTGCTTTCCATAAATTTTTTTCTTAAATTTTTTTTTTTTCGTTTACACTTAATTAGATATTATTATTTTTTACTTTTATTAAGTTAAGAATCACAATGTCATATATTATCTACGTTAAATTACGTAAATTAAAAATTATTTCTAATTTGTTTCCTTATTACGACTCTTTTTTATTAAAATTTTTTTTCGTTTTGTATAATTATAATTATATAACAATAAATTATTCTAGCTAAGTTAATCTCACTATTTTTAATTGCTTGACTTTCATCTGACTTCCATAAACTACACAAATTCATAATTGATTAACCGCGGTTTTGCGTAATTTTCCATTGCCTTTTTGTTGCACTAAAATTAATTGGTGTTGTTGTTTTAAAGATCCTTAAACTGCAAAAAATAGGTAAAAAAAAATATTGCTTTAGATTATGTTTTACTATATTTTTAAATTGTATAAAATGTATAATTTTAAATAAATGCATAAAAAATTTTGAATAGAGGCAGTCAGGTTATTTTACAAAAAAAAAAATAACTTTCTATTTAGTTTTTAGATAATAACTAATAATTATATCTTACTTTGTCCTGTCCAAGATATAGATAAATTCTTGGACGTGACAAGTGCAACATTCTCCTGCCTGATAATATTTTGGCCACTTAAACGCCGTTTGGAAAAATTCAACATCTACGATCTAAAATCTCCCAACGTGGTGAGGCTGATGGACTTCGCTACGGTTCGAAGTATTGTCATCTGCCGTACCAGGTTCCAGTAAAAAAAGATACATCAAGCTACTTGGCAGCTGCTAAATCGAAAAACACGAAATCAACTCGATGATATCGTGCTCACCCTACGAGGTCCCAATATCGACTTGGATCATTACTGTATGGCAGGCAAAAAATTATTGCCACTGCCAAAAGGGGGTACTGGTCTGAAGTAGTTGACATTGGTAGTACTATAGTTCAAAATTCCTTAAGACGCAATAGTTTCGAAATGATACACAAACAACCTAAACAAGTAAGGAAGGTTAAGTTCGCGTGTAACCGAACATTACATACTCAGTTGAGAGCTATGGTGACAACATAAGGGAAAATAACCATGTAGGAAAATGAACCGAGGGAAACCCTGGAATGTGTTTGTATGACATGTGTATCAAATGGAAGGTATTAAAGAGTATTTTATGAGGGAGTGGGCCATAGTTCTATAGGTGGACGCCATTTAGGGATATAGCCATAAAGGTGGACCAGGGGTGTCCCTAGAATTTGTTTGTACAATATGGGTATCAAAGGGTTTAAAGGGAGTGGTGGTTGTTGTATAGGTGGACGCCGTTTCGAAATATCGCCATAAAGGTGGACCAGGGGTGACCCTAGAATTTGTTTGTACAATATGGGCATCAAACGAAAGGTGTTAATGAGTATTTTAAAAGGGAGTGGGCCTTAGTTCTATAGGTGGACGCCGTTTCGAAATATCGCCATAAAGGTGGACCAGGGGTGACTCTAGAATGTGTTTGTATGATATGGGTATCAAATTAAAGGTATTAATTAGGGTTTTAAAAGGGAGTGGTGGTTGTTGTATAGGTGGTCGCATTTTCGAGATATCGCCATAAAGGTGGACCAGGGGTGACCCTAGAATTTGTTTGTACAATATGGGCATCAAACGAAAGGTGTTAATGAGTATTTTAAAAGGGAGGGGCCTTAGTTCTATAGGTGTTCGCCTTTTCGAGATATCGCCATAAAGGTGGACCAGGGGTGACTTTAGAATATTTTTGTACGATATGGGTATCAAATTAAAGGTATTAATGAGAGTTTTAAAAGGGAGTGGTGGTAGTTGTATATGTGAAAGCGTTTTCCAGATATCGACCAAAATGTGGACCAGGGTGACCCAGAACAGCATCTGTTGGATACCGCTAATTTATTTATATATGTAATACCTGTCAAGATTTTAAGGGTTTTTTATTTCGCCCTGCAGAACTTTTTCATTTTCTTCTACTTAATATGGTAGGTGTCACAATTTATAAAGTTTTTTCTAAAGTTTTTTCTAAATTTATATTTCGCGTCAATAAACCAATCCAATTACCTCACCATGTTTCATCCCTTTTTTCGCATTTGGTATAGAATTATGGCATTTTTTTAATTTTTCGTAATTTTCGATATCGGAAAAGTGTGCGTGGTCATTGTCGGATTTCGTTCGTTTTTCATACCAAGATAAAGTGAGTTCAGATAAGTACGTGAACTGAGTTTAGTAAAGATATGTCGATTTTTGCTCAAGTTATCGTGTTAACGGCCAAGCGGAAGGACAGACGAACGACTGTGTATAAAAACTGGGCGTGGCATTAACCGATTTCGCCCGTTGCAACAGACAACAGTTAGCATCATAAATTCTATGCCCCTACCAAATTTCAAAAGGATTGGTTAATTTTTGTTCGACTTATGGCGTTAAAAGTATCCTAGACAAATTAAATGAAAAAGGGCGGAGCCACGCCCATTTTGAAATTTTATTTTATTTTTGTATTTTGTTGCACCATATCATTACTGGAGTTGAATGTTGACATAATTTACTTATATACTGTAAAGATATTAAATTTTTTGTTAAAATTTTACTTAAAAAAAAATTTTTTTTTAAAAGTGGGCGTGGTCCTTCTCCGATTTTGCTAATTTTTATTGAGTGTACATATAATAATTGGAGTAACGTTCCTGCCAAATTTCATCATGATATCTTCAATGACTGCCAAATTACAGCTTGCAAAACTACTAAATTACCTTCTTTTAGAAGTGAGCGGTGCCACTCCCATTGTCCAAAATTTTACTAACTTTCTATTCTGCGTCATCAGCTCAACTCACCTACCAAGTTTCATCGCTTTATCGGTCTTTGGTAATGAATTATCGCACTTTTTCGGTTTTTCGAAACTTTCGATATAGAAAAAGTGGGCGTGGTTATAGTCCGATATCGTTCATTTTAAACAGCGATCTGAGATGAGTGCTCAGGAACCTACGTACCAAAATTTACTCAAGTTATCGTGTTAACGGACGGACGGACGGATATGGCTCAATCAAATTTTTTTCGATCCTCATTATTTTGATATATGGAAGTCCATATCTATCTCGATTCCTTTATATATGTACAACCAACCGTTATCAAATCAAACTTAATATACTCTGTGAGCTCTGATCAACTGAGTATAATAATACAAAAAATTTAAAAACCGAAAAGCTATAAGAGGTAAAGAACCTCATATTAGAAAAAGCAAACAAGCAACCAAAAATATATAGAAGCTAGCTCTTCTTATGAAAAAACAGTGTACACGATATAACACCACTTATGAACCTAGTGGTGCTGTAAATATAGAACTTAACCAATAATTATACTCAATAATTATACCGAAAGAACTTTGTATCAGATCATCTTTCCTATGACGAAATCATGGTTGAATACTTCGGCAGCCATAGTTGCAAACAGCTCAAAAGAGGAAAGCCTGTTGTTGTTGTTGTTGTTGTAGCGATAAGGTTGCTCCCCGAAGGCTTTGGGGGAGTGTTATCGATGTGATGGTCCTTTGCCGGATACAGATCCGGTACGCTCCGGTACCACAGCACCATTAAGGTGCTAGCCCGACCATCTCGGGAACGATTTATGTGGCCACATTAAACCTTCAGGCCATTCCCTCCCTCCCCACCCCCAAGTTCCATGAGGAGCTTGGGGTCGCCAGAGCCTCGTCTCTTAGTGAAACAGGATTCGGCGCGGATAAGTGAGGTTGAAAATTGGGTTTGGAGAAGCTGTCCACGGCGCAAATTTAAAGATAAAGCCAGAACACATCGACCAACGGCACCGTTCTTTTGTATGGACGGCAAATTTTATGAAGAGATCAAACATTATCTTTTTCAATCCATTTCAACAAATTCTTTACGAATTTAAACGTTCTTGAGGACTGAAGTATAGAAGCTACAAAAGTACAGGAGCAATTCGTAAAAACTATATTCTGAAATCGTATAATCTTCTATTCAAAAAGGAACTCATGAAGATGAAAGGTGAAGGTGGGCGTCTAAAATATATTGCATTCATCCTATAGCTACTATCCCAAGATACTACCGTGAAGTCCATAAATAAAATAATTTAAACAAGTAAGGAAGGTTAAGTTCGGGTGTAACCGAACATTACATACTCAGTTGAGAGCTATAGTGACAACATAAGGGAAAATAACCGAGAAAATGAACCGAGAGAAACCCTGGAATGTGTATCAAATGAAAGGCATTAAAGAGTATTTTATGAGGGAGTGGGCCATAGTTCTATAGGTGGACGCCATTTAGGGATATAACCATAAAGGTGGATCAGGGTTGACTCTAGAATGCGTTTGTACGATATGGGTATCAAATGAAAGGTGTTAATGAGCATTTTAAAAGGGAGTAATCCTTAGTTCCATAGGTGGACGCCGTTTCGAGATATCGCCATAAAGGTGGGCCAGGGGTGACTCTAGAATTCGTTTGTGCAGTGAGTGGGCCTTAGTTCTATAGGTGGACGCCGTTTCGAGATATCGCCATAAAGGTGGACCAGGGGTGGCCCTATAATTTGTTTGCACAATATGGGCATCAAACGAAAGGTGTTAATGAGTATTTTAAAAGGGAGCGGGCCTTAGTTCTATAGGTGGACGCCGTTTCGAGATTTCGCCATAAAGGTGGATCAGGGTTGACTCTAGAATGCGTTTGTACGATATGGGTATCAAATGAAAGGTATTAATGAGTATTTTAAAAGGGAGTGGGCCATAGTTCTATAGGTGGACGCCATTTAGGGATATAACCATAAAGGTGGATCAGGGTTGACTCTAGAATGCGTTTGTACGATATGGGTATCAAATGAAAGGTGTTAATGAGCATTTTAAAAGGGAGTAATCCTTAGTTCCATAGGTGGACGCCGTTTCGAGATATCGCCATAAAGGTGGACCAGGGGTGGCCCTATAATTTGTTTGCACAATATGGGCATCAAACGAAAGGTGTTAATGAGTATTTTAAAAGGGAGTGGGCCTTAGCTCTATAGGTGGACGCCCTTTCGAGATATCGCCATAAAGGTGGGCCAGGGGTGACTCTAGAATTCGTTTGTGCAATATGGGTATCAAATGAAAGGTGTTAATGAGTATTTTTAAAAGGGAGTGGGCCTTCGTTCTATAGGTGTTCGCATTTTCGAAATATCGCCATAAAGGTGGACCAGGGGTGCCTCTAGAATGAGTTTGTACGATATGGGTATCAAATTAAAGGTATTAACGAGAGTTTTAAAAGGGAGTGGTGGTAGTTGTATATGTGAAGCCGTTTTCCAGATATCGACCAAAATGTGGACCAGGGTGACCCAGAACATCATCTGTTGGATACCGCTAATTTATTTATATATGTAATACCTGCCAAGATTTTAAGGGTTTTTTATTTCGCCCTGCAGAACTTTTCATTTTCTTCTACTTAATATGGTAGGTGTCACAACCATTTTATAAAGTTTTTTCTAAAGTTATATTTCACGTCAAGGAAACAATCCAAGTACTTTACCATTTTTCATCCCTTTTTTCGTATTTGGTATAGAATTATGGCATTTTTTTCATTTTTCGTAATTTTCGATATCGAAAAAGTGGGCGTGGTCATAGTCGGATTTCGTTCGTTTTTCATACCAAGATAAAGTGAGATCAGATAAGTACGTGAACTGAGTTTAGTAAAGAT
Source organism: Eurosta solidaginis (assembly GCF_040869045.1). Taxonomy (NCBI): domain Eukaryota; kingdom Metazoa; phylum Arthropoda; class Insecta; order Diptera; family Tephritidae; genus Eurosta; species Eurosta solidaginis. Next base: position 140,677,470 of record NC_090322.1, read on the forward strand.
ATATCGATTTTTGCTCAAGTTATCGTGTTAACAGCCATGCGGAAGGACAGACGGACGACTGTGTATAAAAACTGGCCGTGACATCAACCGATTTCGCCCATTTTCACAGAAAACAATTAATGCCATAAAATATATGCCCCTACCAAATTTCAAAAGGATTGGTTAATTTTTGTTCGACTTATGGCGTTAAAAGTATCCTAGACAAATTAAATGAAAAAGGGCGGAGCCACACCCATTTTTAAATTTTCTTTTATTTTTGTATTTTGTTGCACCATATCATTACTGGAGTTGAATCTTGACATAATTTACTTATATACTGTAAAGATATTAAATTTTTTGTTAAAATTTTACTTTAAAAAAAATTTTTTTTTAAAAGTGGGCGTGGTCCTTCTCCGATTTTGCTAATTTTTATTAAGCGTACATATAGTAATAAGAGTAACGTTCCTGCCAAATTTCATCATGATATCTTCAACAACTGCCAAATTACAGCTTGCAAAATTTTAAATTACCTTCTTTTAAAAGTGGGCGGTGCCACGCCCATTGTCCAAAATTTTACTAATTTTCTATTTTGCGTCATAAGTTCAACTCATCTACCAAGTTTCGTCGCTTTATCGGTCTTTTGTAATGAATTATCGCACTTTTTCGGTTTTTCGAAATTTTCGATATCGAAAAAGTGGGCGTGGTTATAGTCCGATATCGTTCGTTTTAAATAGCGATCTGAGATGAGTGCTCAGGAACCTACATACCAAATTTCATCAAGATACCTCAAAATTTACTCAAGTTATCGTGTTAACGGACGGACAGACGGACGGACGGACGGTCATGGCTCAATCTAATTTTTTTTCGATCCTGATTATTTTGATATATGGAAGTCTATATCTATCTCGATTCCTTTATATATGTACAACCAACCGTTATCCAATCAAACTTAATATACTCTGTGAGCTCTGCTCAACTGAGTATAAAAAAAATTTTAAGTTAAACGGTTTTATTGAAAACAATACTTACATGAAATAATAATAATACGAGAAGCTAGAAAATAATTAGGTAGGTCCCAGGTACTAGTCATCACACTCCTCATCAATCTAGGGCGTTGATCCGACAATTAAATAAAAGCATTGGGCGCGTGAAATTTCTAAAAATGTGAGGCGTAGCATAACCTTAAGGTTCAGTTGGTTTTACTTTATGACTATCAATAGAAATATGACGCGTCCAACGCTTTTATTTAGTTGTCGGATCAACGCCCTAGATTGATGAGGAGTGTGATGACTAGTACCTGGGACCTACCTAATTATTTTCTAGCTTCTCGTTTTATTATTATTTCATGTAAGTATTGTTTTCAATAAAACCGTTTAACTTAAAAATTTTTTTTTAATTATTTTATTTTCAAGTTTTTAGTCTTTATTTAATTGCCTATTCTTTCTCATTCTATTTAGTTCATTTAGTGACTCATTATCACAAGGACTCTTTCCTGACAATTTGTTACAAACTAAGTCCTCAATACATAATCCTTCCAAAGACTTTACTCGACTCTGCGCCACGTATGCTTGTCCCTCCTCCAACTACAAAATATTTTGATGTCACTTCTACTGGACTGTATGCAATATTTGTTCCAAATTGGAGCCAAATCGGGCATCATAGGTCGCTTTCTATTCATGTATGTATTATGTGTTCCAAATATGGACCAAATCAAATCGGACCACAAATACGATTTTTGTGAATATTTCGATCCTTGCGCCACCTAGCGGCGATTTTTTTTGATAGGTCGCTTTCTATTCTTGTATGTATTATGTGTTCCAAGCATGAGCCAAGTCGCACCACAAATACGATTTTTGTGAATATCTCAATCCTTGCGCCACCCAGTGGCGATTTTTTTTTTTTCATAAGTCGCTTTTTATTCTTGCATGTATTATGTCTTGCAAATATGAAACAAATCGGACCACAAATACGATTTTTGTGAATATCTCGATCCATGCGCCACCTAGCGACGACAAATGCGAATTTTCATCGGGTTCTGAACTATATTCCAAGTTTCAAGCTTATAGCTTATCGGGAAGTTACTTAAATTTCAATTACAAGATTCGTTCACAACGGCCGTGCAGCCTGTCAACTCAAGCTAAATAAAACCGTTTAAAAATAGATGATCCACGCCCCTGAGAAATCAGTCGTTATAATAGCTTCATGCGCGGAACAGACTGAATTGACCAAAACGTGATCGGTGGTACCTATTCGGCGAAGCGCTGCTACAACAACAACAATCAAAACGTAACTACTCAATGCATATCAGCCAAAGTAAGAGAAAAGTTTCACTGCCAGGCAGATTTCATTGCAGTGTAACGAACTTACTGCAATTCCCCTTATTTGCAACCTTCTTCTAACGTTCGAATCGCTAAACTGTTGAATAAATAACTCCACTGTTCAATAATGCAAAATAGTCTCTATTAAAGTACTTCAGAATGACACTATTATTGCTCGCCAGATAGCATTTTAAATCAAACTGATTGTCGTGCCTCTACTGTCGCTGCCTTTTATACTCTGTGATTTCTCTTCGCATACTTCAGGCACTTCCAGAATTTACTAAGTTATTGCTATAAAATTATAACTACAGATGCACGTATATAGCATATGCGCGTGGATTTGTGACCGACACTTCCACAATTATAACTGCCTACTTTTGGGAGCATCTCAGATAAGATATCTGCATGTATTTGTGCGTCTCTTCTCCGCTGCGTGCACGTACATAATGATTGATTTATTGATGTGCATACAAGTCACTGCTTAGCATCGGCTTAGAGATGATAGTATCCCTAAGTGTTGCTAATATTCGTCACAGTAGGTTTCACAAGAAAAAAAAACGAAAAAGTTACAAAAGCTTTTTATACATTAAATCACAGCACGTTATGCAAGACCTGGAAGGCTTTCCCCTTCCTCCCATTCTCAAAAGGTAGACTTCAAATTATCTGTCTGGTCGGCAAGCATCGGTGTAATTCAAGAACGTAACAGCTAAACCCAGAAAAATTAAACAAGGAATGCCACAGGGTGTGTCCTATCCCCGCTTCGCCAAGGAGCAATTGGTCGGCCTTTTGCATGCTACGCGCCCCAATATGAACATCGGGCCTAAAGGATACACACGGGAAAAAACTGCAAACCTATCAAAGCAACGCTCTCTGAATCGCCACGGGTTGCCTTCTTATTTCCCCAGGACACCATTTACACAATGAGGAGGGGTAGTACTTCCCATAAGGGAGAGAAATGAAATGCTGAACTAACAGTTTCTACTGAGTTCCCAGAAAACTGGGCACCCGAACAGACATCTGATTGAAGAGCCCCAGCTGCCCAGGTACTTAAGAAGTCATCTCCGCAAGTATTATTAGGAAATACGGCATGTGAGAACTAAGCCGTATGTAGAAAAAATAGCAGAGAGGTCCCCAGAGATTTGCAAAGCCTGCGATAGTAGACTCACAAAGGGGCTCGTATCTCTGAAGAGAGAAGAATTAAGGCTCACAAATGGCATACTGACTGGACTCTTCCTTCTGGCGTCACATACTTATAAGTTAGGTCTCATCAGTAACAGCAAGTGCGGGAAGTGTGAACTGCAGGAAGAAACGATTGAGCACGTTCTGTGTTCATGTCTTGCGCTCGCCAGGTCAAGGCTCCGGCTATTAGCGGCGGTAGAGTTGTCAAATCTCGAGGCAATAATTAAGCTGGGTCCTAGAAAACTGCTAGTATTTTCCAAGAGGATGGAGCTATTATATAACATATGTCCTGGCACCTGATTGGGGTTCTTCCGTTTGGTCGTCAACCAAATTCTGGTAACGCTATGGACACATTTAGTCTATGTGAGGTCTTTGTTGACCGGCCAGTTCCACCTAACCTAACCTCAGAGGTATCCAACAAAACCCGTAGAACCTCTATGCCAGGAATTTTCCGGCGAACCCAGTTTTTAAAGTCAAATACCTCAAACCTGAAGTAAAGGAAAACAACCTCCCTAGGGAGACACGCGTCACTCCAGCTCAATCTCCATCTGAATACTGTAACAGTTTAAGCTCTTACCTATCCAGAATCAACTCCGACATACATATAATGTAATTCCTCCTTGTAGCGTGTACCCACATGACTCCAACCATCTTTTCAATTGCAATGTGGAACTAACGCCTCTAACACTCCTTTCTCTCTCGTACACCATTGCTAAAACTGTAAGTTTCGTCGAAGTCCGGTTAGAGGATATTGATAACAATATCTGAGTATTGTATTGTATTTTCGAAGAGCTACTTTGCCCACTCGGTTCTTGCATGTGCTCACTGAGAGCAATCTTCACACCACATTTCTTTCGCATTACTTACAATCACTACTGACACCATATGTTTCTAGCGAGCCCGCAAAATTACTGGTGGACTAATATGCTCACATATGTGGAATTAGGGGAAGGGCGGGCTTCACTTAGAGGTAGGTGGAAGAGGACTTGATCTCCTTTGGTGTCCCTTATTGGCGTAAATTGTTATGCAACGGTCAAAGTAGCCTGTGCGGTTAAACGACAACAACAACGTAGGCACTATATATCTAAACTATATAACCAAAAGAATTCAGTTCAAATCAATATGGAATGTAAGAATATCATATAAGTACACAAATTTTAGTGTGACATCCATATATAGAAAAGTACTTTGCTTTAAAATGCTTGTAAAAAATTCCTTTAATCAATTTATGGCAAATATCTGCGGAAAAGTCATGTAAATACTTAAATTTTTTTGCATCATATTTTCCGCACTGCCACTTCCGATTCGTAACATAAATAAATAAATGTAAGGCGTTATAACCTCCGAAGGGATTTTAGACCGACCATCTCTTTTAATTTGCGTAGTGCTCCTTTTTTAATTCGCCCTACAAATTGGCGGGATGGGACCTACTTGTTTTATGCCGACTCCGAACGGCATCTGCGAGGCGGATGAGTTTTTACTGAGAAGCTTTTCATGGCAGATATACACTCGGAGTGCTTACCAAACACTGCCGAGGGGCGACCCCGCTTAGAAAAATGTTCTTCTAATTGAAAAAACTAGTTTCTAAAATTTTGACGTTGCTTTGCCCGGGGCATGAACCTAGGATCTTTGGTGTGGTAGGCGGAGCACGCTACGTACTTTAAGTAACAAAACGGCAATGGAGAGTAAGATAATAATCTGTCAAAGTCAAATATGTACAATTTCTAGCAATGTAAGTGACATATGTTATTATTTCATATGTTTGTGGTAGAAATGTGCTAGACAGACTTACAAACTTTGTGGTTACTCTTAAATATTTTTGCAAAACTTTTCAGTACACTTGACAGTGACAAGTGCAACAACAACTATATATGCTCTTTAACAAATTTGGAACATTCTAGAATCTATATTATCTTGTAAGAGCTAATGACAAATTGTGGTTGAAGAAAAAGAATTTTAAGGATTTATCATTGAATTTTTTCAAGTAAAAAAAACCACAATCTCGTCTAATTTTCGACAACAAAACATACAAAGCTTGTTTGAGTGAGATTATTTTCTCCGGAAAATTACTACGTCCACCAAAAAATATGAATAACCTGAAAGGTATTAATAATGGGCAATTAAAGGGTGGTTTCCAATTTCCATCCGGTTTCCGAGATATCGACCAAAATATCGATCAATAAAACTAAATTTCGTAACTAATACTAATAGGATTTGGTTGGTTCGTGTCCCGCCCAAATACCAAAGACAACCCAAGTAGCGCGCGGGGCATCATTTTTTTGCACATTTCTCCTGGAATCAATTTCTTTATTTTAGTGCTCCGTTCAAACCAATTGGCGCGGAAAATTAATTTTCTGATATCTCTTGCAGAGGCTTTGGCTAATTTTTGAAGTTCCGGCAGCATATAACTGCTTATAGTTAAATACCAAGTGTAAACGGTGGCTGAGCATTTACACAGGTAGTGCGCGACTGTGTCTTTGCTGCCTTCCTCGCCGCAGCTCCTGCAAATGCTATTGAAAAGGTTTCCCATTGTCTCATTACATTTACATTGTCACAGCTGTCAAAACCTAAAACTGGTGTGTAATAATCTGATAACAGATCCATACCGGGAAGCCTTCTGAGGATACTACTGTAGCAACTGGTTTAGGAGCATATTGATTGCATCATTTCGAACCGACCTTAGTGCACCAATTACCCTTTAGAAGGCTTCCCCCTGTACTCCAAGGATGACTTTTAATATTGTAGTGCTAATCCATCATGCTATTGCTTCATATGTCAGTATGGGTCTGACGACGGCCTTATTTAGTCACATCACAAGTTTGGATTTTAGACCCCAGTTTCCACATACATAACCATCGTTGACAGAGTACGGGCATTACCATTAAGAGAGCAGTCGATACTGTGGTATTTTGTTCTTGTTAATAAACAGTATCAGCTCCGCTTTTGGCTGCCCATAAGTAAGGCCTTTGAAGCGCCTATTCTAGTATTTCACCTAAAGTCAAGGGGAACGGAACTACTACACTGATTACGTCTGCTTATGCTACTACTTTCACTTCATTTTTATTGAGTTGCAGTTGAATCACATTCAGCGCGACCACCCATAAAAGCGGTGAGATAGCTCCACCCTGGCGAGCTCCTCTGCTCACGAGCGAGTAGTTCCAACCGAACCCATGTTGGTGTTCATACAACTCAATTTAACATACACAAAAGTAATTGACAGCTGGTGCTGTTTGAATTTAAAATTTATTTATGAAAAAATAATAACAATAATTTTAAAAATATGGAAAATTCTAAACGTGTGTTGCTGTTTAAAGCCATAGAATCAAGTTTGGATTCACGATTTGCTTTTAAAATTTCAAATTTACTCACCATTTATACTATGTACAAACACACACCAAATTGGCAATTTATAACGCAATTTTTCATATAGTAAAATGTAATAATAAATTGCAAATTTAAAAAAAAATTGCGTAATCAATTGATTCAAACTGCAAATGCAACCTTCTAAAGTATGTTTATTGAGTAGGTTTAAACGTCAGTTTTACGCATGGCTGAACTATATGGTTGGCTCTTCTCATCAGCTGATTTTATTTTTTTCATTTCACTGTAGTAGGGATTGTCAAAAGAAGATGGAAAACTCAAAATGAAACCAAACATTAAACACATTTTCTTACAACACACAAACATTTCAAAGTTTTATGTTTTCATTCCATTCCATTCCATTCGCCATTTTGACATTTTGACAGTCTGAACAAAAGTATGTGGTTGCTGTCTAGATGCGCCAACCAGCTATCAAATTACTATTGTGTAAACTAAATTGAGTTGTATGAACACCACTCAATTTAAACCGAAATTGCCTCAATTTATTTTTCTGTTCGAACATAGTATTACGTTGTTCGCCGTCATTTTTAACAAAATTTTGATTTATTTTGTTTTTATTTGACGTTTTTTTTGCTTTCGACATTTGGGTTTTTTCGTAAAACTGGCCTTTAAATCTACTCAAAAAACGTACTTTACAAGGTTGCATTTGCAATTCGAGACAATTTATTACGCATTTTTTTTTTTTTAAATTGGCAATTTATTATTACATTTTATTATATGATAAATTGCATAATAAATTACCCAAATGATATAAATTGCCAATTTGGTGTGTGTTTTAAAGACTTAATTCAATTTACAAAACTCGATGGTGGTACTTTAGCTGCTCGACAGGCTTAGCAGATATCAACTTTAAACCCTCCTTTATAGATCAATTAGCAAAGATCAAATGTTCCTACTTGAAGAAAAATTTTAAAAGGTAACTTAAAATAATACAAGTAAGGACGGGACTATCTGTCTTCAGCTGTGCCACGAACTACTTATCTGAACAATATATGACGTATACATAAGTATTTGAGGAAATTTAAAGTTTCTGGCTGTTAAATGGCGAAAATCTCCTTATCTCAGCAATCGGTTTGTATAGGGTATATACTTTACATACGACCAAATCTCTACGACTTTGCAACCAACAATAAAGGCTGTATATGAAAGCATTTGGTGAAATTTTAAGCTTCTATCTATTAAAATGGGGTAGAAATTACGAAAGATTCTAATCTGACGATCGATTGTATGGGATATATGCTGTATATACAACCGATTTTGTGATTTTTCCGAACAACCATATGAGTCATATGCGAACTCATTTGGTGAAATATTGAGCTTCTAATTGATAAATTGAGGGAGATATGACAAAAAACCTCTTTTCTGAAAAATCGGTTGCATGAGGTGCTGTAGTGGTCCGATCTGGTCGGTTCCGACAAAATTTAATGTCTAATCCGACACCATATCGGGTAAGACACAATTTCATTAAGATATCTGAATTTAGGGACTAGTTTGCGTTCAAAAAGACAGACGGACTTAACTAACTCAACTCAACTTGTTATTCTGATCATTTCAGTATACTTATTGGGGAATTAATCTCCTCTCTTTTAAGGACTTACAATTTTGGGATTCGTAACTAACGTAATATACTATTTCATTTTCATGAAAGGTGTAAAAATGGCGCACTAGAACTAAATTCTTAACAATCTGCCTTTTTTGGGCGTGCACGTGTGCGAATTTATTTAGTGAGTTTCAATTACAGTTATTTATCGCAATACGTAGTATGACACTTGAACCCCAACAAATGCCTTATTGACTTATTGCTATAATAAAATAACAATTAATGTTCTTTTCGCCAACAACAATTGCTGAGTCGCATGTCTACACATTTATAAATAACGAACAATTGGCAAGAAAACACTACAATCGCATTGAATTTTAAATTAACGTGACAACAAGAAATTACTTCATTGCATTAGCTTGCTTTTTGCAACGAAAATTGCATGCCAGCATTTGTACACATTAGGGTGTATGTATAGTAAAAATATTCTTCAGGTCACCAAAAAAAATGTCTTGTAAAAATTCCAGCTTTCTATTTTAGTGTGTAGAGGTGCCTTATCGCGACCTAAAGTTTTTCAATACCGCGAGAAAAGTTGTTCACACCTCCAAAATACATGTGATAGTTTCGACTCAATTCCTACAGTAGGAGAGCAAATTTGACTTATGGATAAAATTTAATTTGAACGACTAAATCTATGAAGATTTTTCTCTCATTTTCAATTCATAGAACTAACTAGGGAAACTTTCTTAAGACATAAACATGTTGTCCCAAATACATACATTTCAAGGTGTTAGAGAAACTCCGTACCACGCGTTCTTGTCTCTGAACACAAATACTGCTCCCTCTTTCAAAGCCACAATGCTTAGGCTGACGCATGGTGCAATTAAACCAAGCAGATGAAGTCAGTACTACAGCAACACAAATTTGAAGGTACTCAAAATCCGGCCACGAGTTTAAAAGAAGTAAAGAAAAAATCTTTGGAAATATTTTTCTACTTTTTTCTACTTTACACTGAAAGAAAAATACTGGTAAAATCAACCGGAATACGAGTCAATTCAACCGAAATTTCAGTAAATTTTTATCCATCTCAACAAGATGTTGAATCAACTGCGCACAAATCGTTGATTCGTAATTGACCGTTTTAGTAGTCAAATGAACAAAAAACTGTTGCCATATACATACATACGTAGGTAGGTTGAACTGGCCGGTCCATGAGGACCACACATAGACTGATTGAGTCCGTAGTGTTACCAGAAGTTTGTTTTAACGACCAAACCGAAAAACCCTATCAAAAACCAGGTCCTATGTTATAAAATAACTCCGTCCTCTTGGCAAATACTAGAAGCTTCCTAGGACTTAAGCCACTTGCTGCTTCTAGATCTGACAGCTGTATCACTCCTAATAGCTGGAGTCTTAGCCTGGCAAGTGCAGGGCACGAGCACAGAACGTGCTCGATCGTTTCCTCCTCCAACCCGCACTTCCTACATCTGCTATCACTGACCAAGCCTAATTTAAAGGCATGTGACGCGAGAAGGCAGTGTCCAGTCAGAATACCCGTCATGAGTCTACAGTCCTCTCTTTTTAATGATAGGAGCAACTGTGTTAGTCTAAGGTTGTAAGACCTACACATAATCTTCGACACTTTACAGCCCCGCGCTTGAACCCACGCCTTTCCCGCTTGGTCGATCATGTGCACCTCTCACCTTCGCTTAATCTCGCCCAATTTAATTGGGACATCTACGGAACAAGCTTCAAGGGATGCGCCCTTTTTAGCTAGTTCGTCCGCTTTTTCATTCCTATCTATTCCCATATGCCCTGGAACCCAATATAGATGTATGCTTCTCCCTGTCCCGATTCTCTCCAGAGACTGCTTACACTCTAACACGCATTTAGATGATGTGCTATGCGAGATTATTGCCTTAATTGCTGCTTGACTGTCAATATAAAAGTTAACACGGTTGCAGCTTAAGCTATTCTCTTCCAGGGTTTCTACTGCTTTGGTTACGGCTAATATTTCCGCTTGGAAAACGCTACAGTAATCCGGCAGCCTGTAGGATCTGCTTATTTCCGGATCAGCGCAGTATACCGCAGACCCTACTCCTTCCACTACTTTGGAACCATCGGTGTACACACGTATCGCCTCGTCCGCCATTTGCGCACCCTTGCGCCAACCGTCCACCTCTATTGTGGCCTTAAGATCTCCCTCGAAGCGCAGATAGGGAATCATGTAGTCTGTTCGTCTTGTGATTGATGACGCTATACTACTATGGCCATATGGTCGGCGCTCAAGCTGCCCCGAAGCACCGAGCCTGGTTGCGGTCGTTAACGCTTTGTTCTTTGCTCATACATACGTAAATATGTGAATATATAAATACGCATGCTTGCTACATATACATACATATGTACGCACTTACTAACCGAACTTTAATTGGGCTTACATCAAATATGCTGGCACACATTAAATATTATATACTTTTTTATTTTGTTTTATTAAACGCACTTTCACCAATTTTGTATATTTTATAATATATTTAATTTATAGTTTTGAACTTCGCTTTGCAAATAGAAACGAAAATAGTAGTCACAAAACTGATTCTCAATTCTTTCAGTTGCAGCTAAGCTCATTCTCAATTTCTTCTCTCGCATGTAGTTGCCACACTTGTAATATAAATGTTTGACGTAACATTTTAAAAAGAGAACTTGTAAGTTATAGAAAAGTAAAGAATCAAATCGCAGGAAGGTAATTCATCACTGGAGTAACTTAACATGTAATTCGGCAAGTTTAATTTTCATAACATTTTAAGTTGAAAGGATTCCAAGACAACTCAAACTTTTATGTTGTCGGAAACATCAACATTAAAAAAGGATGTTTTTTATTATCTTATTAGACTCGTTCGCGTAAGTGAAAATTCGTAAACTGTAAATTCGTAATTGTCCCGGCATCTCATAATTTTTTGCACAGTAAATTCAAAAAGGGTTTTTAATTTTGTATTGATAACTGAAAAACTAGTTTTTTGTTGTTTTCCCATTTTGTGTGTGTTTTCGATTTGGTGGTTTTCTTATTTTAGTGGTTTTTTTAACAAGTGACACCATTGTCATAAGTACAAAGTAGAGAGCGCAGTGGGCATAAAATTCTCTTTGAAATTTGCTCATGTATTGACTGTTGATCGCTGTAAAAATGACCAGTGAAATCAGTTGTGTTAACAGAAAAATCAGTTAGATTGATTAGGAATCTGTCAATTTTACAGAATTTTGTTAACTTAAGAGCGACAATTTCTCTTCTGTTGAAATGACTAAACTAATTTGTTCGCTTGACAAAGAACTCGGTCGAATTAACCATAATTCGATCAATTTCACTGGATCTGCGTTAAGTCAAGAACAACAAACCCGGTTTTTGATTTTACTAGCACCATTTCTTTCAGTGTAGTAATGCGATGCGTAAAAAAAACAATGCTCGATATATCTCCACGTTGGAGAAGGGAAATCGAGAAAAATTAAAATAAACAAGTAAGGAAGGTTAAGTTCGGGTGTAACCGAACATTACATACTCAGTTGAGAGCTATGGTGACAACATAAGGGAAAATAACCATGTAGGAAAATGAACCGAGGGAAACCCTGGAATGTGTTTGTATGACATGTGTATCAAATGAAAGGCATTAAAGAGTATTTTATGAGGGAGTGCTCCATAGTTCTATAGGTGGAAGCCATTTAGGGATATAGCCATAAAGGTGGATCAGGGTTGACTTTAGAATTTGTTTGTACAATATGGGCATCAAAAGAAAGGTGATAATGAGTATTTTAAAAGGGAGTATTCCTTAGTTCCATAGGTGGACGCCTTTTCGAGATATCGCCATAAAGGTGGACCAGGGGTGACTCTAGAATGAGTTTGTACGATATGGGTATCAAATTAAAGGTATTAATGAGAGTTTTAAAAGGGAGTGGTGGTAGTTGTATATGTGAAGGCGTTTTCCAGATATCGACCAAAATGTGGACTAGGTTGACCCAGAACATTATCGGTTGGATACCGCTAATTTATTTATATATGTAATACCTGGCAAGATTTTAAGGGTGTTTTATTTTGCCCTGCAGAACTTTTTCAATTTCTTCTACTTAATATGGTAGGTGTCACAACCATTTTATAAAGTTTTTTCTAAAGTTATATTTCGCGTCAATAAAACAATCCAATTACCTTACCATGTTTCATCCCTTTTTTCGTATTTGGTATAGAATTATGGCATTTTTTTAATTTTTCGCAATTTTCGATATCGAAAAAGTGGGCGTGGTCATAGTCGGATTTCGTTCATTTTTCATACCAAGGTAAAGTGGGTTCAGATAAGTACGTGAATTGAGTTTAGTAAAGATATATCGATTTTTGCTCAAGTTATCGTGTTAACGGCCATGCGGAAGGACAGACGGACGACTGTGTATAAAAACTGGGCGTGGCATCAACCGATTTCGCCCATTTTCACAGAAAACAGTTAACGCCATAAAATCTATGCCCCTACCAAATTTCAAAAGGATTGGTTAATTTTTGTTCGATTTATGGCATTAAAAGTATCCTAGACAAATTAAATGAAAAAGGGCGGAGCCACGCCCATTTTTAAATTTTCTTTTATTTTTGTATTTTGTTGCACCATATCATTACTGGAGTTGAATCTTGACATAATTTACTTATATACTGTAAAGATATTAAATTTTTTGTTAAAATTTTACTTTAAACAAAATTTTTTTTTAAAAGTGGGCGTGGTCCTTCTCCGATTTTGCTAATTTTTATTAAGCGTACATACAGTAATAAGAGTAACGTTCCTGCCAAATTTCATAATGATATCTTCAACGACTGCCAAATTACAGCTTGCAAAAGTTTTAAATTATCTTCTTTAAAAAGTGGGCGGTGCCACGCCCATTGTCCAAAATTTTACTAATTTTATATTTTGCGTCATAAGTTCAACTCATCTACCAAGTTTCGTCGCTTTATCTGTGTTTTGTAATGAATTATCGCACTTTTTCGATTTTTCGAAATTTTCGATATCGAAAAAGTGGGCGTGGTTATAGTCCGATATCGTTCATTTTAAATAGCGATCTGAGATGAGTGCTCAGGAACCTACATACCAAATTTCATCAAGATACCTCAAAATTTACTCAAGTTATGGTGTTAACGGTCCTGATTATTTTGATATATGGAAGTCTATATCTATCTCGATTCCTTTATATATGTACAACCAACCGTTATCCAATCAAACTTAATATACTCTGTGAGCTCTGCTCAACTGAGTATAAAAATAAGAATTGGAGAAGGAAAAGTAGTGATAGTATTTGTTGGCAAGTGGGAAACGCATAGGGAGCAAGAGGAAGAGGGAGAGTGAGCGAAAAACTAGAAATAAGGGTAATGGTTTGAGAAAAAGTAATGCCCTAATGATTAAACCGCCCATCCCCCGCAGCTCGGACTGAGCGGAGGGCGCTGGTATGGCGCGGGTCACCCTTCACCTGGGCTGGACGGCGAGTGTGGTGTCTTCGGACTATCTCCCTCCGTCGCCCACCCAGGTGTCGAGTAGCGCGACGCCGAATGACCAAGCGACCCCTCCCCCTCTGCTCTGGTATAATAAGCTGGTCGGAGCGGGTTTAACCACTCCCATTAGCGAGCTGGGGAGAAGAGGGTGCGGCCGTGGCGCATGTCACCCCCTTGCAACGCCGGATGACGAGAGTGGTGTCTTCGGACTATCTCCCCCCGCCGGTCTGGTCATTCAGGGGATGGCTCGTTGCCCGAACGACCACACGACCTCCTCTCCACAGCTCTGGTTTCGGCCCTGAGCCGATGCGTGTGCACAAGGGGCTACCGCTGTGCCGTTAAGGTGCACTTCCCCTCCGCGCACGGATCGATCCACGGTGTCTCGGCTGGTACAGCCCCGCCCCCTTACGCACCTTCTATTTGCGTGCAAGTAGGAAGGCGGGGGTGTCCAGCTGTGAAACCAGCACAAATCCGAGTCCTCGCAGTTTCTCCCGCATTTGACCGACCCCGCCGACTATCGTGCCTGCCGAAGACGACCGATCAGCCCGATCCTGCCGAAGCCGACCGACCAACACAAGCTCGCCGGTGCGCTCATCCTACGCATCCTACGGAACACGCAGCCGCTGTCCAGGTAAACCCGGTGGCCAGCCTGCTTCCCCTCTCACCGCGGTCCTGGTACGCGCTCCGTAGCCCACCACATTTGCCGTGGCATCGTCGCCCTCTGGTGCCGCCGCTGCTTCCATCCCGCCGGTGCTACGCCGACCGTTGGCCGTCTACAATACTACCGCCGTGCCGATCCCGCCGCTCCGCCCCCTCGCCATCTTGCGACGGAAAGCTGCTGCCCGCATAATACCTCCAGCTGCGTGTGCGTATGTTCGTAACACACAAATATTGTGTCTTTATTCAGTAGCGGTTTGTGGGACTTTTACTCGACCCTGGATTGACTGAGCGTTTCCCCATCCTTAGACAAAACCCACCTCATAAATTGCGGCCGAGGAGAGACCCTCCTCCGCAGATGACAGTGGAAAAACAAATACAACAACCACCAACACTGCCGGGGCGGGTTCGACGAACACACCACCAGAAACAACAAATACACCGGCTCCGAAGGTACGATGCTGAACACAGACTCATTCAACTGGATCTACTTACTGAAAAGGGAGAGGCTGATAGAAGAGTGTAAGAAGCATAGCATTCCCGTGGAAGGCTAAACCGTAGCCGATCTACGCCGCGCACTGAGCACGTACGTGCAAGCAAAACGCACGAGGAAATCAAGCGAAGACCTACTGAAGGAGTTGGAGAAGGAAGTAGAAGAGGACGAAGGGAAACCAGCTAAACTACCAACACCGACACTAAATATCACCCCAAACACAACCGCCCAAGTCAATACCCGCAACCCAGGTACAAAATCGCGAGGGGACATGCGCATGAGAGAGAACGCACGCAACCGAAACGAAACAAAATGAGCACCGGTGAGCTAATGAATACCGTCCGCCACTGGGATCTGCATTTTTCGGGAGAGGAGTCGCTGCAAGAATTTCTGGAGAGGATAGAGTAGCTCGCCGATTGTTACCGCATCCCCGTCGACCGGCTCCTCCTAACGCTGCCGGAACTACTACGTGGCAAAGCACTCCAATGGTACCGCATCCGTAAGCAACAAATCAACCACCGGAGCGATTTTCGAAGGGAGGTGAAAATTTTTTTCCTGCCTAAACATCATCTTCAACATTTAGAAGAGGCCATCCGACAACGCAGGCAACAAGGCCGAGAAAAAGCCAAGGACTACGTCCTCGCATTGGAAACGCTGATCCGCCAGCATCCGACAATACGATGGACTACGCGTTGAATACCGCCTCTTCGTTAAGCGCAGCGAGTTTAAGAAGATCGATGAGCTCCTGGAAATAACGGAGGAATATGAGCTGCTAAAAAGCGAGGAAGCGAAACAGGGCAAGGCGCGATCCACAGTCTGTATCATCTTCAAACGGAGTACGATAGCAAG
Organism: Eurosta solidaginis; assembly: GCF_040869045.1. Classification (NCBI taxonomy): domain Eukaryota; kingdom Metazoa; phylum Arthropoda; class Insecta; order Diptera; family Tephritidae; genus Eurosta; species Eurosta solidaginis. Next base: position 140,693,372 of record NC_090322.1, read on the forward strand.
TAGTGCTGCTGGCGCTGCAAGGAACGCGGACACTGCCGCTTCCAATACAGGGGACGCTGGAGAATGTTCTGCTCCAGGTGTGGACAAGACAACATCCTCTCCACGGACTGCCTATGCCCTTCGACCAACCAATCCACCGACAAAAACACATCCAGGATGCCGTCAAACTGTGTGAGAGGAAGCCGCCAAGCATTATTTGTTCGGCCACAGAAGCCAATGGAACCACCATGCTGCGAGCCCGCTGCCGAAATGCAAGTAGATGACCGTTTCTACATACCGATAACCATCGAGGGCATGAGCGTGCGCGGGCTAGTGAACACCGGCGCCACCCTATCATACGTCGATGAGTCAATACGAAATCACCTGGGAGGAACAACATCAAACCACGTATTAACAAGCGGAGCGTTCAATTGGCAGACCAGACGTGTGTCTATAGTTCGAATTCTTACCCAGCAAGGATTACGTACCTAGGACGAACGACTAACACAATGATGTCCGTCATTCCGAACCTGGCAGAACAGATGATCTTAGGAATGGACTTTCTACGGGAAAGGGGAATCACCCTCACGCTAGATGGCCAGCCGTTAGAAGTCACCCTGACCAGGAGATCAGCCGAGCTAGACACACTATGTGCAATGACCAGCCGAGAACATGTGAACAATGGTCAAAATCCGGAGCAGTACCACAAGCGATTGAGCAAAACCGTTAGCCCAATGACCGCAGCCGAACGTTCGACCATCCGTAAACATAACCGACCGCTGAAACAACGCTTCTATAAAGAGTACCAAAAAAGAGCGCCGAGCGCGATATGCAATGCGCTCTCCTGCTGCCCGTTACAAAACACCGAGCCAGACATATTATACAAAATAAAAAGCGACAGAGAAGAGCCCGGTAATATTATTGGCAACCATGCAATATCCGCAGCCATGGGAAATAGCAACTACCGCCTTCGTGCAACCACTACCACGTTCCAAGCAAAAAAGCGCTTACGTCCTCGCCATTATCTACAAATTGTTCAAGTGGGTGGAGTTAATCCCGGCGCGCCAAGCAAAAACGGCAAGCGTGCTCAAAGCGCTACAAGAAAAGGTCATATACAGACTTGGCTGTCCGAAAACCTTCCTCAACAACAATGGAAAGCAGTTCGGCGGAAAAGCGTTAGCACCGTTCCTGAGCGACCACCGCGCATGGGATTAGGAGATTCCACAAATGGCACTTGCAGTAAATATTGTCAACAAAAAGTGTACAAAGGCATCTTCAGCATACATACACTTAGGTAAAATAAAGCGTCGTCAGAGCGGGTGCACTCGGATGGAGCAGTACCAGTGGCCAATCAACCGAGCGGAAGTTCAAAGGGCATCAATTGTTTTTCGGGGCGCATTTTACCGAACACCTGGTGGTGAAATCACAACCCGAGGAAGATGGAAATGCAGAAGAAGAAGATTATGTATTATAATAAATTGTATGAAATTGAAATATACTCTGTTGGTTGTAAGAACAATGAAATGTAATTATTCTCCGTTATACAACTGAATTAAAAAGGTGACATGTAAACAGTAACTCTGTTTGATATAAGTGCAATGACTCTGTATATTGTTGAGAGAAAAGAAAAATATAATTAATAATGTGCTTCGCCCACACGCACACCGGCATAAGACCTAGGCCTTGCCTGGAGATCCATATTTCCTCATCGCAGCTTTCCGTCAACTGAAGTGGGAGGGGGACTGCTTAGCGTTACAATAACACAACCCCCCTGTACTTCAACTTCTTCACTCAGTTTGAACCCCTCCTCCCCCCCGTACTTCTTTTTCGATAGCATAGCCAACAACCACTATGGTAAATAACCACACGCTACCAACGACTGATGGCAAACCAATGGTGTATTTCGTCAATAAGATCATCACACGAGACAATCGCAATAGTGCCGTATTAATTTCTCAAGCAGTTTGCGGCACCACCCGTATAAAAACGGCGAAATTGAATTTTTAAAGACAAAACTGCCACTCCGGCTAGCTAGCTGAGTGGAAGGGGCGCTGTCATGGTGCTGGTCACCCTCCACCTGGGCTGGACGGCGCGAGTGGTGTCTTCGGACTATCTCCCTCCGTCGTCCACCTAGGTGTTGGGGGGCACAACGCCCTAATTACTAAACCGCCCCTCCCCGCAGCTCGGGCTGAGCGGAGGGGGGCGCTGGTATGGCGCGGGTCACCCTTCACCTGAGCTGGACGGCGAGAGTGGTCACCAACCCAGGTGTCAAGTAGCGCGACGCCGAACGACCAAGCGACCCCTCCCCCTCTGCTCTGTTATAATAAGCTGGTCGGAGCGGGTTTAACCACTCCCACTAGCGAGCTGTGGAGAAGAGGGTGCGGCCGTGGCGCGGGTCACCCCCCTTTCTACGCCCGGAGGGCGAGAGTGGTGTCTTCGGAAAATCTTCCTCCGTCGCCCTGGCCAGGCAGGAGATGGCTCGCCGCCCGAACGACCGATACATGGATCACGAAATGTGCAAAAATTCTTAGTCAAAAAAGGGGCGATGCGACGACAATTTCTAAAAAAATTTATTTTTTTTTTGTCATAAGTTCGATTTATGAGTGAAAAAACATTGATATAAAAATGTTTTTCACAATAATATTGCCTATTTCATTCGCTTAAGATCTCTTTCAAAATGTTTAATTTAAAAGTGGGTGTGGCCATCGTTGCCACTGATGGTCCATTTGGACCAAAAATGGTCCCTTCGAACCCCATTGGGTCCGCTGATTTCTTTTTCGAAATTTTGGTCCTTTTTCGGTACGGTTTTGGCACTTTTATTTCTTTTTTACTGAAACAAAAATTCAAAATACTGCTCATATAGTTTGCCACAATTTATTAACCCCATATATGTAATACCAAAGAGGATAAATATAATAAAAGACGTCACTCGTTAGTTTGTATAATGTTTTCGTTATGGCAGTCGTAGGTTTTTTTTACGAGATGTGCATAAATGTCTTCTATACATTTTCGTGGGGTATCTGTGTTTATTTTTCCGACTGTATTTAATTAATTAATTCTCTTTCCATAAATCACATTTCCATACGGTGCATACACGGCATGGATAAATGCAAGGCAATTGAAAATGTCCCTCTTGGAAAACATTAGGCATAATTTTTTTTAATTTCCAGCGAGTTACTCGCCACTCGTAGCAGACTGGTGGCTCCTATTATATTTTTCTACTTTGGCAATACTCCTATATTTCTACAAAAGGCTACATAGGTACATTCCCAAACATCAGAGTGCCGATATATTGCTGTTTAAACGTTTTTGTTTTTGTATTCAGTAATCGAATGTACGAAAATCGCTCCGTCAATAGAATGTAGCAGAACAATGACATTTCACCTGGAAGATAACTTAGGCGAGGCATTAGAAAGAGAAGTGCTAAATTTTCGGGCAAATACAATGTCATTACTTTTTGAGGAAACAACGGACTTAACAGAAAAATACTTGTTTTAGTGGTTAGATATTTCAATCGGTTATCAAACTCTTTTCGTGATATATTTTTTTGACTAGTCGAGCAAAAAAAAAATGTATCTCAAATACACGTGTGTATCTAAGAAATATGACAATGAGCTGAAAACTAAGTAAAAGAATGAAACTAATTTGTTCCAAACAAACAGTAATACCTTTAAAGTTTTTTACAAAAAAATTCTACGCAAAAATTTTTAAATGGTTACCCTTCGTTTGAAACGTCGATATTTAAGTCTTTCTCACCCTGTTCAAATCAGCTCAGTGGGTTCAAGGAATTCCAGGACTATTGTTGTGTAAAGCCACTTAAGATACTTGAAAACTTAGTACTTGTGCCAAGAAATATTTTAACTGGAAGGCAGAAATACTTTTTGAAAGTGATAGCTTTATAAATGTGGAACGAATTGTGATTAAAAAAATGTATTTTTGAAGCTAATGCAAAAGAGATTTGATTTCGGAAGAAGTTTTTTGTGTGAAATTATTCCCGTAGGTGCTTGCAAAACCCATAAATCCGGTTCGGTTATAACAAAGTTGAAACTTTTAAGACGCTTAATTTTTAGTCTGAAATCCAAACTCACACTTACTGAATCTGGGCTCTGGTATGGAGTTTAAACTCTTAGGGAAAAAGTAAGCATATATAAAAATAGCATCAGCACAATTGCTTAGTTTCATTTACGATTTACTGAGTTTGTCACAACGCAAATTATTTAACCGTTCCTTACTAAAACCTAACTGCCCAACACATTTTATTTCATTGCAATCAAGAAAAACTAGGTTCACAACGTTTGGTTAGTGAAATAAATATATAACATAGACTTAACCTAGAAACGTGAAAATGTAATACCTAAAGGTACACTTTATTTTTGTTTGTGCAGTTTGAAATAAAGGCAAGTGTCTCCTTTCTTAAAGTTTTATATAGGAAACCACGGAAACATCCTAAAATGTTTCCCTTTTACAACGAATACGACACTCTAGTAATTTGCCGAATTGTTTGTATACCAATAAAATAAAACTAAAATTTGGTCCTTTTTTTTCGATGAATTTTGGTCCCAAATGAAAACATCGTGTGGCAACCGTGGGTGTGGCCCTTTACCGCTCTGTGCACTTTGATCAGCTGATTATAAAAACGAGTGATACCTCATTTTTAAATGTTTTCATAATGTTACCTTTCCACAACCAAAATTTCTGTTTTAACAAGTATGACCTCATGGCAAATTTTAGTTCCTTCCCCTAGTACTACTCTGAGCCCGGAAAGCTATCTTCTTGGAGTGTTAACCTGTCGGGCGCAGAACTCGAACACAGGACGTTCTTAACCGTTTTTTTTTTGCAGCCCGCACTTTCTGTTTCCCTTCTTCTAAGAAATTCAAATTGACGCAGTAAATAATTAAAAATCTTTATATTTAATTCTATAATCTATCATCACTTTAGGTAAAATAAAATTTATTTCCTCTTGCCTTTAAATAATTCTGAAAGTTGAAATTATGGAATGGTATATTTTGCGGCCATCATGGTGTGATGGTAGCGTGCTCCGCCTATCACACCGTATGCCCTGGGTTCAACTCCCGGGCAAAGCAACATCAAAATTTTAGAAATAAGATTTTTCAATTAGAAGAAAATTTTTCTAAGCGGGGTCGCCCCTCGGCAGTGTCTGGCAAGCGCTCCGATTGTATTTCTGCCATGAAAAGCTCTCAGTGAAAACTCATCTGCCTTGCAGATGCCGTTCGGAGTCGGCATAAAACATGTAGGTCCCGTCCGGCCAATTTGTAGGGAAAAATCAAGAGGAGCACGACGCAAATTGGAAGAGAAGCTCGGCCTTAGATCTCTTCGGAGGTTATCGCGCCTTACATTTATTTTATTTATTTTTTATTTTTATATTTTTCACATAAATCGAACTTACAGAAATCAAAACTTTTCCATTTGAAGCTGAGCGAAATAAGTGATGTGAGCTCATTAAAACTACAACATCCTTTAACAAGGAAGGCATAAATATTGACTTTGAGTATATGCTTTTTTCCAATATAAATTACTAGCAGCCCGTGTGCAATAGTGGTGGAACGATATTTCGCTACTGGTGATTGCATCGCCGCTATTGACAAATCGCTAATAGATATAGCTATTGCAATCCAAATATAGTGGTGGCGATTTTCCTTCATTCGATTCTTTTGAATGACAATCACCTCTGGCAAAATATCGCTAATAGCGATTGGCGATTTTCCTTCAGCATGAAATTCTAATACTACCCTTCAAAAAACGCGAGTACTCTATAAATAATGTAAGGATTACTCCTTTGGGAGTATAGGACTGCTCCAAATCTAATCTGTATTCATACAAAAAATGTGCTCCAATTAACATTGCGATTTCCTAGGAGAGGAGTAGGTGATCACACTCTCGCTTTGTTTGTGAGTATTCCATAGAGTACATACGTGAGAGTACTTTCCAAAGTACTTTCACTGTAGTGCTCCATGGAGCACCCACAGAGGATCATATTCCAAAGTACTAAAGAGGAATTGTGTCGGAAAGAATTATCGAAGTGAATTTAATTTAAAATGAAAGTAAATGAGGAGGGCAATACAACTTTTATATTTGATAATACGATTATTCTTATGTTATTTAGCATTTGCGTGAATAAAGAAACTAATATTTCTCTATACATACTTTAGTATGTATACATAAAATTTCAATGCAATTTGCATTTTATCAGAGTTGCCAAAGTAAAATTTTATTATTAGTTATTTGCATGCAATATTTTACTTTTGGCAACTCTGTTCGATCGTCATTGTGTCGTGATCACTGTCGTTAAAAAACGAGCAATGATCGGCTGATGGTGGTCCGCAAGCGCACTGCAAAGGAGTATTGTTAGAGTACTCCAACATGAAGAAAATGGAACACGTAATCCAACAATTTTTGCAGGGTAATAGTGATAGCGGGGATACAATCATCAATAGTGAAATATCGTTCATCACTACTCATCTGTGTGCTTTACTTTCCGATTGAGTAAAAAAGTTTATTGGATACAAAAAGGAATAATTTTCTCGAAAATTGGAAAAAATATACTTTTACAAAAGTTTGCCAGCTATTATCGAAAAACGGGGATAGTTGTCTTAAGAACTGCACAACGAAAACAATATCTTGTCAAGAGATAGTGGTAAATAAGGGCGAAAAAAGTGTGCTTTTGGTGCAGAGAAATTGTGGAAACGGCAAACGGAACAAAGCAAACTTGTGCAACAACAATTTCGACGACGAAGTATTGTGCAATAATTGCATAAAATCGGTTGTCAATGGGCGTGGAAGCACATCTGGATCCCAAATTGTTAATCTTTCGGTGAGAGCTAAACATAGGGAAGTCACCCTACATTCTGAAGGTCCACTTGGAGAAACAGTACTAAAATGTTACTCGTGTGGCGTATGTAGGGTATTTGTATTAGGATTCATTCCAGCACAGGCTGATTCTATTGTAGTGTTGTTAAGCCGGTAAGCTGAAAATGGAGTAAATATTAAAAGGTGTATTTAAATGAATAAATTTAAATTTAAGTCAACCATGTGCAGCGCAAAACTCTTTGAAAGATATGAATTGGGATCAAGAACAATGGAAGCTACTTATAACAGATCGTTCGTTTTTCCCGTGGCTGGTTAAGTTGCCTACCGAGCAAGAGCAGTGGCGTGCATGACAAATATCAGCAGCACAAATAAACAAATTAGAAGAATTATGGAAGGAAAATATTGATGCAACATTTCAGGATTTAGAGAAGCCAGGTATATATACTGAACCATTACAAGTGCTATTGCGTTATGAAGATGGTTATCAATACGCGAAAGTTTTTGGTCCACTTGTGCGCCTAGAAACAGAATACGATAAAAAATTAAAAGAATCGCAAACACAGGAAGGTATAGAAATAAGATGGGACGTTGGCCTAAACAAAAAAACAATAGCATATTTTACGCTTGCTAAAACTGATTCGGACATGAAACTAATGCATGCGTTATTCATAAGTTAAATCTTCTAGGCTATAGCCTTAACAGTTTTATAAAATTTGTGTTTTTGATGGAAAAATAAAAGAATTATAGAAACATATATGACTCGTCTTATTGTAAACAGATTAACTAAACATTTAATTTTTTTGGGATAATGCAATTCAAGCTTTGTCATATGGTTTGTATATGGTTGAATTCTCCGTCTAATTTCTAGGGCACTGAAGTGGGTGGCTAATTTTTTGCTAAAGAATATTTTTATAATAGTTTGAAGAATTTGCTACAGTTTTCATTAAAAATTTATTCACTTTACTATAAAAACGTTATGCAGCCAAATACAACTTTCAGAATAAATTCATACGGAGTATTTCTGAATACATCGGTATGGTATAAAAATAATAGTAAATAAAAAATGTTTTCATGGTGTTACATATACAGATTTATTTCGGGTTGATTCATTTTACATTTAAAATTCAAAGCATTTTCAATTAGCAAAATTTATAAAACAAAGATGCATAGACATCTATTTCAGATAGTTTCATCTCATTGAGTGTAATACGAGACGGAACATATTATCGTAAGCCAGTTAATAATATATATCATAACATCTCAGAAAACTAGAATTTCACATTATATCAGTTTACAATAAAAGGTACATATTTTTGTCTTTTTATTCCAATTTTGGTTCATATATTCTGTATACTAAATTAAATTAATATATAACATTCAACCTACTCCGGTAAACAAACTTAAACATTCATTTTTTACATCCAAGTATATAAATAATTGCAGATTCGCTTATCCAAGATAAATGAAAGCGATCGCCATAGCTGTAAAAAATAGCCATATCTGTATTCACTGATAGCTCAAAATCGCTGTATCGCCCATCATATCTTCTGTATAGAATCGCTTGTTAAAATAAAGTGATCGCTATAGCTATAAAAAATAGCCGTGATTCAAAAATAGCCATATCTATTTTCACTGATAGCTCAAAATAGCCATATCGTCCATCACTATTGTGCAACGTTGCTCGCAAAACGTATGTTTATTGTTGTACAAATTAATAACAAATTATACGTGAGATATGTTATTGATATTAGGAAAGAGACTTTCTCTAAATATACATATGTGGTATTTATTTTATTCTATGACTTAAAGTACTTCCAATTGCACTACATTTTTAGTTTTATTATCTGAAGGTAGCAGCATAGTTTGATTCTGAGGGTTCCCAGTTCTCGGTATTGCAAAATACAACTACGCATGGTAAACCATTCTGCACACAAGTCAATACCAACATTGTGGGAAGTTTGGCCTTGTAATTTGTTGATTGTGACTGCAAAGGAAACCTTCACAGCAAATTGTAACCGTTTATATTGGAAAGGCATATCCGTTGGAATCATAGGTATGCGGGATATGAACGATATCTCTCCCGCCGCAGGACCCGTGAGGGTCATTGCCTCGAGGATATTTTATGCATTCGTTGTATTTGTAATCTCGTTCCATTGCATAGAGTTGGTGGCTTGAGGTTACACAGCAAAATAATTGGAATATCATTTTTCAACTTCAAATTATGGGGCGGTATGCCAGAGGGATTAAGCGAATTTAAAAATTGAATCGGATAGTGTACGGCATCTTCATTATTAAAAACATTCGCCAGGAACTCTATCTACAATTGGTTTATTTATTTCGTCTACATTCTTATTCCTTGGTGAAATAATAGCCCGTTCGCATAGCCAAGTATATGGCATGCTGAATAGCTAAACTTCTGATATTGATTCGCTCACGTTATGTACCACATTCCCAAGCCTTGAATCTACTTTAAAATAGCCGCTCTCAGTGAAACTTTTACCATCTCCAAGATCTAATAAATCCTGGGGAAATGTACTAATAGTTCCGTTAAGATGCGCTCTCATGTTTTTTGAGGTGAATTCATAATAACTATGATTTGAAGCACGATTTAACAATATCAGCTCGAGTTCCTTTCGCCACTACTGGCAAAGTCTGACGAAACTCCCCTGCACAAAGGATTGTTGTGTCAGCAAAGGGTTTTTTGTCTGATCTTAGGTCCTTCAATGTACGATCTACTGATTCACTGCCGTTAGTCATTGTGCACTCATCCCATACTATAAGAATTGCATCTTGTGTTATTTTATCCAGTGACCCGTTCTTTCGAATGGCGAAAACCTTTTATTCTTGGAGGGACACGTTTAAGGGTAATTTAAAAGCGGAGTGAGCTGTTCGGCCACCAGATAAAAGAGTGGCTGCAATTCCCCCGATGATGCTACAACCAACGCCACGTGAACTTTACATCTGGCATATGCGAGATGAAGATTAAGTAAAAAGGTTTTTCCACAACCAGCAGGAGTATCTAAGAAAAATTCTCTTTTGTTTTCAAATCTGTCAACGACTTTATCTTATGTCCGCTGCTGATCCGAAACCATTTCATATATATTAGCTTAAAGGTAGTCATTTAAATAACTTAAGTCACACGGGCGCCTCAGAATTGTCTCCAAAGAGCATTCCGGTCATCGCGATTTGGGGAAGGCAACCCAAAACTGGATAAATGTTTTTCGCAAAGGCCTATTACTTTGTCCTCGATGCCAATCAAACCTTAAAAGAAATGTTAACTACGTATTCAATCATTATCGTAATAGTCGTAACATTTTTTTAAACCTTGATTTATTAGATCTTCAGAAATTTGTAGATCGGGATCGTTACGCCTTCTGCGTTCGTTGAAAAGGAAGTCTTCACAGAAGTCATCCTTGAACGTGTTCCACAATAACTCAGCATTTAACGGCTGACAATAAACTTTTAAAATGGAAAATAACTCTTTTAGCCTTGGCGGCGAATGAAAAGAGCTGCCTCAGCTATGGCATTTTTCCAATGGTCGTCGTTTTCCAAAAGTTGTAGTTCTCTGCAAGCGGCTTGAAAAGTTGGGAAAAGTACACCATTTACAGTCCTGAAGCTTTCAAAAGATTGGGGTGTACATTGTAAACTCTACCAAGCGCCGAATCCTTTTTAATCCCTGGGTTACCTTCAAAAGATATTCCGCGCTTCCTTTTGGAAAATTTATTATTACTCCGCGTATAATAAGACGGCACTTCATGATAAAGAAGTGTTTTCGCAAAAGAATCGGTAACGCATAGTTCAAAAATGGCATCAACGTAGTTTTACGGGGGTTTTCCAGAACTCTGTGTACATTATCTTCCGAGAAGTACACTCGTTGCCCATTATCTAAATGCACTGCTAAGTGTACAGCAGTTGGATGTCGCTCATGGATGGGAAAATTAAAAAAAAAAAAGGCTAGAAAGACTCTGCAGTGCTTATATACCGACCGTTGAGATATTTTTGAATCTCATCCGAAGTATTTTGAAAAGAAAATGTAGCTTGATCTGTGCTCTTATTAACATATTTGCAAATGTATTGTTACAAATATTAGCAAAACTAAGGGATGCTGCCATCTCTAAGCCGATGCTAAGCAGTGCCTTGCATTCACATCCATAGATCAATCATTATGTATCTTTTTTTTTTTTTTTTTTTGCGGGGAGGCTGAAAAATGCCTAATGCACCATAATTGCTGCCGTCGCAGCAACCGTGTGTCCGTAGACTAAAAAACAGCCCCGTTCTGGAACCGTCGCCCACCCCGGCACCACTTTCGCATTACTTCAGGGTGGCGTTCCATATTTCTCATTTTTTAAGAGCCTACTGTTGTCCCTGCATCCAGGTTCCCGCTATTTGCTCTGAGTGTCCATTTAATCACCACTGCTTCGCATGCGCATTTCTCTGCGCTCCCTCTCAACATCCATCAGGCGTGTCATTACTATAAATGCCATTTTGCTCACTGCAGTCCAGCATTCTTTCCTGCTGCACATATGTGAAACTAAATTTCTCGTGGTAGGTTCCTCCCCAAAGACTCCATGCAAGGTGAGTCTTTCTTCGTGGAAACGGGGGCAGTAGAACATGACGTGTTCTGCGTTTTCTAACTCTGTGGTACACATTGGGCAATGAGGATCTTCCTCTATCCTACGCTTCCATAAATACTCTTTGAAACCGCCATGTCCACTCATTATTTGCGTGAGATGGTAGTTCAGTTCGCCGTGCTTCCGCTCATTCCATTGAGCTACGTTCCAAACTAGTGTGAAAGTCCAACGCCCTTTACTCGAGGCCTCCCACCGTTCTTGCCACTTAGCTATTGTTTGTGTCCTTGCTCTTTTCTTGTCTTCTTCAGATGGTCGCTCGATATTAGTGTTATACAGATCGGCCATTTCGCTTGCCAGTAAGTCCACTGGGATTTTCCGGGTTAGAACCAGGATCGCGTCGTCGGACACCGTCCGATAAGCACTTGCTATTCTTAAAGAAGCAAGTCGGTACGCTGCTAATATACATTTTTGATGGGTCTGTTTAGATCCATACCACACTGGTGCTGCGTATAGTATTATTGAGCTGGTTACTGTGGACAATAGCTGACGTATAGCTTCGCTCGGACCACCAATGTTAGGCATTATTCGCATAAGTGATCCATTAACTTTGGTAATTTTCTCCCCCACCGCTCTGAAGTGCTCTTTGAAAGTTAACTTAGAGTCAATGTGCACTCCTAAGTATTTTAAGGAATCCTTTGAGGTGATTTGATGATCCCCGACAGTTAAGACTAACTCGTTCGCCGACCGTTTGGAGCTTACTAATAACACTTCCGTCTTTTGGCTAGCCAACTCCAGTCCTGTATTGGTCAGCCATTCCTTTATTCTTGCTACGGCGTCATTACATAATGCTTGAAGCAGGTCCAGTTTCTTGGCCACTACTACCACTGCAATATCATCAGCATATCCCACAATTTGCGTGTTTTCTGGTAGATCAATCTTTAGCACCCCGTCATACATTACATTCCAAAGCGTTGGACCGAGAACAGATCCCTGTGGGACGCCTCCTGTGATTTTGTACTCTTTAGCTCCTTGATCCGTGTCAAAAAGAAGTACTCTGTCTTTAAGATAGCTACCTATAACTCTGCGTAAGTAAGCTGGAGTGCCGAAGCTTTGCAGCGCTGCCATTATCTGCATCCAGTTCGCAGTGTTAAAAGCATTCTTGATGTCCAACATAATCAGTGCACAGAACTTCCTTTTATTTTGGCCTCCAGAGATAGCTTCTCTAGCTATATTGACGACTGTTTGTATTGCATCTACGGTGGATCTTGATTTGCGAAATCCATATTGACTATTCGATAAGCCACCTGGTCTTTCTAGAGTCAGCTGTAGGCGCTCACTAATTATACGCTCGAAAATCTTCCCTAGGGAATCCAGCATACAAAGTGGCCTATATGAGGATGGTTGGTCCGGCTGTTTACCACGTTTCAGCAATAGGACAAGTCTTTGTCGTTTCCACGGGCGAGGGAACACGCCTTCTTGCATACAGGCATTAAAAAGATCATTATGTATCTACATAAACGAATCAATCATTATGACACATATGTAGGTACACGCAGCTGAGAGCAACGCACAAGCACATGGAGATATCTTATCTGAAATGCCCCTAAAGGCATGCAATTGTGATTGGTGAAGTGTCGCTCACACATACAAGCGCATGGGGTATGAGAGAAACTATAAAAATTATACATCTGTAGTTGTAGCTGAGAAATTTATAACTAAATAAGTAAATTGTGGAAGCGCCTAGAAGTTGCCACGAGGAAATCACAGAGTATAAAAGTACCAGCGGTAGGGGCGCTGTAATCAGTTTCAGCTAAGCACGCTATCTGTCGGGCAATAGATCAGTTTCATTTAAGCTATCAGTCAGTTTGGTTGTTAAGCAAGCTAGTTGCAAAGTATAAGTGTTATTGTGAAGTACTTTAATAAAGGTCATTTTTCCATTATTCAATATTGGAGTTACTTATTCAACAGTTTAGTGATATGAACTTAGCAAAAGGGCAAATAAGAGGATTTGCAGTAAATTCGTTACAGTATTTAATAGCTTTAACGGAATGACAGTATTCAATGTTAATATGTGCCGTCTCAGCGCTATAATTTCGAGGAAATCTCTTCCCACACTTACCATCTGATGGGTATTTCAGCACAAATAATGCTATATATTTCGTGTGGTTGAATTTTCGTCTGCAGCCAAAGCATTATATGACAATGAGGTAACCCACGGGGGATTCAAGGGGTTGTGTAGCGCAATATATAGCTTCTCCAACCCAATTGTCAACCTCACTTCGAGCGGCGAATCCCGTTTCAGTAACAGACGAGGCTCTGGCGACCCCAAGCTCCTCATGGAACTTGAGGGTGGGGAGGGAGGGATGGCCTGAATGTTCAATGTGGCCATATAAATCGTTCCCGAGATGGTCGGACCAGCACCTTAATGGTGCTGTGTTACCGGAGCGTATCGGATCTGTATCCGACAAAGGACAATCACATCGATAACACTCCCCCAAAGCCTTCGGGGAGTAACCTAATCGCTACAACAACAACAACAACAGGTAACCCACGTTTTTGCCATTCTACTGAGACCATGTGGCACCTAACTTCTCCAAATATGCATTTTTTGGTTAAAATCAACATTAGCTTTCTTGAGTTATTTCTGGCCATGAGCATAGAAGTGCATGCAAGATATATATTTTGTTTGATCACAATTTGCAATGTTCAAACAGTATCCGTCTTCCCCTTTTACAAACATGGTCGGATACTGAAGAGAATCATACGCTCGATGTAGCTCAGAGACTCGTTCGAGTTGCCCTGTGCGACAGTGCAATACAATATCTCTAGGCCCCTTGTTTTCGCCTATCAAAAGGAGGGCTACTGTATTTACTAACGGTGCATTATATCGTCCTCTGTGATCATTAGCCGGTAATTTGTCCGCATATATAACTAACCGTAAATCATTCGCGGACTCGGGCGTGGACATACGTTCTATATTGCAATTAAAGCTTGAAATTAATGAATTATACATGTGCAATAAATTTTGAAGCATTTCAATAACTTCGACATTTAACGAAGGATTCATGTCTGAGCGAATAGATGTTTGGTCAGCTTCAGAAATAAAATAAATTTTTTAGTATTTAGCAAGTACATCCGGTTCTGGCAATAATGATCCAATGAGATGGTATACCTGCCCTTGAATTTTGTATGTCGGCATGAAATTGCCTTCTCTTATCTCATGTGTACCAAAAGACGTTATTTGAAATAAGCTATTGTACTTTCTGCATTATTTAGAAAATGCTTTGATAATGGGTGATTACCAAGAATTAGTGACTTTAGCGGATCCGATGGCTCCTGGAGATTAGGAATAATAACTTTACCTCCCGCAGAACAAAGACCTGACGACTCGCTACTCCATTTTTTCGCACCGCAATGTACACAAACTACATTCATTCTTACTATTTGAAAGTCTTTTGAATTAGGATAATCCCGAAAATCGCCACAAATTCATCGTCAGGAAATTTCGTAATGTTATCAAAGGTTTCACCGAGATTTGAACCGCGAATCACACGGTGAAACTGCAGTTGCCTTAACCATAACCATTAAAGCAAACAAACATAAATATGCAAAACTGAGCCCGAGTTTACAAAGCTTCCCATTCGCAACGAAAAGAAACTTTACAAAAACAAATCTACATACACACAAAATTAATAGAGGAAGAATGTATCAGTTGTGTTGTTAGTGTGGAAATAAGATAAACTGAATTAAGCAAGGAGACAAATACAAGCACAATAGCCTAGTGGTTAAGGCAACTGCAGTTTCACCGTGTGATTCGCAGTTCGAATCTCGGTGAAACCTTTGATAACATTACGAAATTGCCTGACGATGAATTTGTGGCGATTTTCGAAATGGTACCATCGCAATATGCCAGTAAAAGTTTCTTCCTTTCTTTTCAGTTTCTCTTAGAAAACATAATAGTTGAATATTCAATTATTATAAGCGGGTGTTAAGCTCATGAATTCTTAATAATAAGTATAAATTGAACACACCATTAAAACAAACAAACATAGGATAATCTATATTTGCATGGTAATCAAACGCTCATCTATTGTAAAACAAATAAACCCACACCCGTTCTACTAAACGATATGAAGCAGCCGCTAACGTATAGTGTGGTGTTTTCCGGGATAGTCTCGTTGGCATTTTCGGCATTTTTCAATTCGTAAAAACTAACTTTCACTAATTTTAATTATTTTAAGTTATTTTTCAAATGCACACACATTCGCTACATAATCTTTCACAAAAGTAAAAAAATACTTATACGCAAATATTAACTTTCAAACAAACCGAAAATCGTAACGACTTGTCTAAAACTAAATTCATATTTTTTAAATAACAGCTGATAAAGTGACATTATAGTTAATGATATAACGATTAGAAAGCCAAAAAAAATTGCAATCCCCATCGCAAGTACATAAATGCAGGTGTGCGATTTAACAACTCCTTTCCCGACGCTTTTGATTCCTCTCCCCCCTGCTGCATCCCCTAACTCCCATTCTCATTCTACTCCACCCTCACCCTCACCCTCACCTTCACCCTCATATTTGGATTAATATCCCAAAAAATAAATATTCAAATAAAAACGGGTTTGTATAGATGTAACCGTCAATACCTTTTCTTTGATACCCATAATATTTTGTTATGCACTAAGGGGTACTGCCATCTCTAGGCCTTTGCTAAGCAGTGACGTGAACTCACATCAATAACTCAATCATTATGTCTACACACACGCACAAGCACATGCATATATCTTATCTGAAATGCTCCTAAAGGTATGCAATTGTGATTGTGGAAGTGTCGCTCACACATACAAGCGCATGGGGTATGAGAGAAGCTATAAAAATTATACATCTGTAGTTGTAGCTGAGAAATTTATAACTAACTAGTAAGTTCTGGAATTAGAAAAGCCTAAAAATATGCAACAAGGAGGTCGGACAGTATAAAAGGGCGACAACAGTGGAGACGAAAAATCAGTTTCATTTGAGCTATCAATCAGTTTGGTTGTTAAGCAAGCTAGTTGCAAAGTATAAGTGTTATTGTGAAGTACTTTAATAAAGGCCATTTTTCCATTATTCAATATTGGAGTTATATATTCAACAGTTTAGTGATTCGAACTTAGCAGAAGGGCAAATAAGAGGATTTGCAAGTAAATTCGTTACCATTGGTGTTAGAAGAGGAATTGTTGACATGGACAACAAGGACATGGCAAAGTTCAGTGAATTGAAGATCCAGCAACTGAAGAAAGAGTTGGACAGCCGTGGATTGAATAAAACCGGCAATAAACTCGAACTTCAGGCACGACTACGAGAGGCAATGGAATTAGAGGGAATTAACATGGAAGAGTATGTCTTTCATCTTGATGGCGATGAGACAACAAAAATTGAAGAGAAAAATGAAACATCGAAGACAGTTACCAGCACAGTCTTGAACATGATATTGGCTGTAATAACTGTTCAAACATCGACAGTGGCATCTCAGCTGGAATCGCAGGAGACACGTTTAACATCCAAGATGGAAGAACAGAAGACATATATGACATCCAAGATGGAAACTCAACTGGAAGAACAGAAAACATATATGGCATCCCAACTGGCAGAACAAAAGACAAATATAACATCACAATTCGAAGAACAGAAGACATATTTGGCATCTTAACTGGAAGCACAAGAGACACGTATATCCGAAATGTCGGCACGAATTTCAGCGCAAATATCATCTCATATATCTACACAACTTGAAGAGCAGGAAGTCCGTATATCATCAAAGCTGGAAGCACAGGATACAAAAATCGCTCAATTTCAGGCAGAAGTCGATGATTTGAAAGGTCGTATGGAGCAATTGCAACTTAATCGCCCAGCAGTTTCAGCAAGCAATCCGAAGGTAAAAACACCATCCTTTGACGGTTCTGTTCCTT
Source organism: Eurosta solidaginis (assembly GCF_040869045.1). Lineage (NCBI taxonomy): Eukaryota > Metazoa > Arthropoda > Insecta > Diptera > Tephritidae > Eurosta > Eurosta solidaginis. The sequence goes on from NC_090322.1 coordinate 140,710,706, forward strand.
TCCAGGTCTTTAAGCTACAATTTGAGAAGACCGCAACAGTGAACAACTGGAATGCTGAAGATAAAGTTGCTGCACTCTTCGTAGCATTGAAAGGACCAGCTGCCGAAATCTTACAGACTATTCCAGAGTACGAAAGGAACAGCTATGAAGCATTGATGGCCGCTGTAGAGAGACGTTATGGAAGCGAGCATAGAAAACAGATATTCCAAATTGAGTTGCAAAACCATCACCAAAGAACGAGTGAGACTTTGCAGGAGTTTGCCTCGGATGTTGAAAGGTTGGCACATTTGGCAAATGCGGACGCACCCGTGGAGTACACCGAGAGGGTAAAAATCCAGACTTTTATAAATGGCATACGGGACGTAGAAACGAAGCGAGCGACATATGCAAACCCAAAACCAACTTTCGCAGAAACGGTATCCCATGCACTGACTCAACAAACAGCGTCGCTTTTGAGTAAGCCCGCATACAATGCTCATCGCGTGAAAGTGGAAAGGCCAGACTGGGTAGACACAATTTTGGAAGCATTGAAGGGTACGCCGCAGAAGAATAATGATGCAGTCAAGTGCTTTAAGTGTGGAAAGCCAGGGCACATTGCGCGTTATTGCAAAACCGACCCTAACAGGTCAAACAATGTGGGTGGTCGTAAACGCAGAGTTGAAGGAGATGAGCAGATCTCCAAGACCAATCAATCGTTAAAATAAAGCGAGTCAGCCGCAAGGGGCGACAGCTGGCTCCCTCAATTGAATGCCCCATAATCTCTATCTCGCAAATTGGAAGAAGGTCAAGCAATCTTACTGTCGGAGGACATGTGGATGGAAAGGAACGTTTACTAACTGTAGATACGGGTGCATCCCATTCCATCATTCGATCAGATTTAGTCAACAAGAAGATAAGACCACTGCTTGGACCAAGATTACGTACAGCCACGGGAGAGGACACCCAGGTAATTGGAGAAGTAGAATGTGAAGTAGCAATTGGGAACGCCAAGGTACTTCACAATTTTATAGTGGCAGGTATTGTTGATGGAATCATAATTGGAGTGGACTTCTTAATCAACCAAGGCATCAAGATCGATATGCAAAGCAAGACGATGCGATATAAGAACATGGATGTGCCACTTAATCTCGGCTACGAGAGAGGCTACAGCAGTAAACGAGTGCTGGTGGAAGAGAGTCAGCAAATACCACCAAAATCAGAAGCAGTCATCTGGGCAAAGGTAGATTGAGATTGTGGGACAAACAAATTGTGGGTTGTCGAAGCAGCAAATAAATCAGCACTGAACATACTTGTAGGAAACCCTGGCTATGACAAAACAAGATGGACGTATTCCGGTAAGAGTACTCAATGAGTTCAAGTCACCATTCAATTTGACCAAAGGAGCTATTTTGGACAGATGCCAAGAGGCCGAAGTAGTTATTAACTGTGACATCACGGCATGGAAGCAGGGGCTAGAGGAAGCCTATCAGAGTAAGGCAAAACAATTGCTCCTAAAGTACGCGAACATATTTGACCAGGATGGTGCCAAACCAGGCCGCACAAATGTTGTGAAACATCAAATTGACACTGGAGATGCGAGGCCGATCCGTCAGACTCCACGTAGTGTTCCACTGGCGAAGCGGGAAGTTGTGAGTCAAATCATACAAGAAGTGAGCGACAGCGGCGTCATCGAACCATCAGCTAGTCCATGGACCTCACCGCTAGTACTTGTTAAGAAGAAGGATGGAAAAATGAGGTTTTGCGTGGACTACCGGAAGTTGAATGACGTTACGAAAAAGAATAGCTACCCATTTCCAAGAATTGACGACACTCTGGACTCGCTATCTGGTACGAAATGGTTTTCTACGCTGGATTTGAAAAGCAGCTACAAGTTGAGGTGAAGGAGGAAGATAAATAGAAAACAGCCTTCAGTGTAAGTGATGGTCTTTGGCAATTTACAGTGATGCCTTTTGGACTTTGTAATGCACCAGCTACTTTTGAGAGACTCATGGACCAGGTACTGAAAGGACTACATTGGAAAACATGCTTGGTGTACCTGGACGACATCATCGTATTGGGCAAGTTTTTTGATGGACATCTTAAGAACTTGGAGGAAGTTTTCCAGAGAGTAGCTGGCGCTGGTTTGAAGCTAAGTCCCAAAAAGTGTGCGCTGTTTAAAAAGGAAGTAAATTAGTTGGGTCACAAGGTAGCGACAGAGGGCATCTGCACTGCGAACGAAAAGATAGAGACTGTAAAGGATTGGCCAAGACCACAGAATCTACATGAATTCAGAAGTTTCCTTGGGCTGAGCACATATTACCGCCGATTTGTACCAAATTTTTCCAGCGTAGCCCATAGCCTCCATGAGCTTACAAGAAAAAATAAAGCTTTTAAATGGAAGAAGGAGCAAGAAGTGGCTTTCCAAATATTGAAGGAGCGTTTGTGCACTGCCCCAATGTTAGCATATCCGATTCCAGGAGCAACATTTATTCTAGATACAGATATGCTATAGGAGGCGTTTTATCACAACTGGTCGATGGACAGGAGAAGGTAGTTGTATATTACAGCCGTTCGATTGGAAAACCAGAGAGGAACTACTGTGTTACGCGGAGAGAGCTGTTGGCATTGGTAGAGTGCATTAAACATTTTCACAAATACCGTAGAGCAGCGATTCCGTGTCAGGACAGCTCACGCAGCGTTAAAATGGCTTCTTCAGTTCCGTAATCCGGAAGGACAATTGGCACGTTGGATCGAGCGACTACAAAGCTATGACTTTTCCATTGAGCATCGAAAAGGTAGTACCCATGGAAATGCCGATGCAATGTCACGAAGACCATGTAGTTTGGAATGCAAGCACTGTTCAAAGGCCGAGGCTAAAGAAGATATTATAAATGTCCGGCTAATGACTATAACGTGTACGGATGAATGGGACGGGGAACAACTAAGAAAGTGTCAGCTAGAAGATACAGATCTGTCACATGTTATGCAAGGGCTCGAAAGAAACGAAAGACTAAGCAGAGAGGAGATGTCAGCAGAGAGTCCCATTGCGAAGTCATATTGGGCACAGTGGAACAGTTTAGAATCGATATCCGGTTGCTTGCATCGAGTATGGGAGAGTGAGGATGGTAAAAAAAAAAAGAAACTGATAGTTGTTCCCAGAAGGATTCCTGACGTGCTCAGCGAGCTGCATAATGGTCCAAGCGGAGGTCATCTTGGAATCACGAAGACGCTCGAGAAGATTAAACAGAGATTATATTGGGTTGGCTGCCATCAGTCGGTCACTGAGTTGATTGAGAACTGCGAGGTTTGCAGCAGAGCGAAAGGGCCCAAAACCCGAAGTCATGGCCAGATGAAGCAATATAACTCAGGTGCGCCATTTGAAAGGATCGCTATGGATGTCGCAGGTCCCTTTCCTACTAGCAACTGCGGAAACAAATATGTACTGGTGGTTATGGATTATTTTAGCAAATGGCCAGAGGTATACCCAATCCCAAATCAATAAGCGGAAACAGTAGCAGATGTGTTTATAAACAATTGGGTTGCAAGGTATGGTGTACCAATAGAGTTACATTCTGACCAAGGCAGGGATTTCGAATCAGCTGTGTTCCAGGAAATGTATAAATCATTGGGCATTCGAAAAACACGGACAACTGCATTGCATCCTCAATCAGATGGTATTGTAGAACGATTCAATAGAACATTGGAGGAGCACTTAAGGAAAGCAGCAGACAAGTACCATAAAGAGTGGGATACCCGCATACCATTATTCTTGATGGCTTACCGATCAGCAGTGCATGAGACAACGGGCCAAACCCCTGCAAAAGTAATTTTTAGCCATGACCCTAGACTGCCAGCTGATTTGAAATTTGGGATAGATGCCAATGCTGAGAGAAATGTCAGGAAATCCACTGGTGATTTGAAAGAAGAGCTAAGAGAAATACATGATCTGATAAGGCAACGAACAAAGATGAAAGCCAGATACGATAAAGGAATTAATTCGGAAGGTTTTCAGGAAGGAGATTTGGTGCTGTTATACAACCCACAACGTAAAAAAGGTTTGTCCCCGAAATGGTAGTGTAATTGGGAAGGCCCATACAAAGTTGTAAAACGGATCAACGATGTAGTGTACCGCATACAAACCATTGGCAAACCACGAACCAAAATGAAAGTGGTTCATTTGGAGAGGCTAGCAGCGTTTATATCGAGAGATTTGTCTGATCGGGACGAAATATGCAACAAGGAGGTCGGACAGTATAAAAGGGCGACAACAGTGGAGCCGAAAAATCAATTTCATTTGAGCTATCAATCAGTTTGGTTGTTAAGCAAGCTAGTTGCAAAGTATAAGTGCTATTGTGAAGTACTTTAATAAAGGCCATTTTTCTATTATTCAATATTGGAGTTCTATATTCAACAGTTTAGTGATTCGAATTTAGCAGAAGGGCAAATAAGAGGATTTGCAAGTAAATTCGTTACAATATGTATATAAACCTTCTGAGGTTACCCCTGAGGTCCACATTTCCGATTTCTCCCAAACCAACTAAGGTAACAGAATTAAAACTACCTTGCACTAATATCCTCGTCAATACCTATCGTTTGATACCCTTATAGATAGATGTTAAGTTATATCTATCTATGGTAAGTTATATCTTAGCGTATCAATAATACTTCACTTACAAAGTTTTATTGTAAGAGGAAATTAGGAGACATTGTTTTTTAAAAGGCCGTGCAACGGCTATATTACGACCAAGCATTACACAACATTTCTGGAGCCTCAAAAAAACGAAATCCGTTGTAACAAAAATCTTAAATGAACTGTACAATTGAAACTCACGCTGAGTATATAATGTTCGGTTACACCCAAACTTGACAGCTTTACTTGCTTTTTATTTTACCTTAGCAATACGGCTTATTTGTAGCATAAATTAGCCTAAAACAAGGCTTTACTATAAAGCGTATGATGTACTCTTGTTGCCTTATTCTGAGGTTTATGTGTCAGGGATGAAACCAGTGTTACTCATTGCTTACCACCGCCTGTGCCAGTTTTTGCTGGGTAGCTTTGTATCCATAAAATAACATTATTCACAAACCGCATGTACACAAGACCTAAAAATATGCGGGGCTGCGGTCGGAATACAAAATGGGCCTCTTTTTTGCTTAACTAAATTAAGTACAAGGTTCGGTATACCTCTGAAAGGAGTTTGGACCGAGCTTCTTTTCCAATATGCGTCGTGCTCATTTTAATTTTTCAGTCAAGTTAGCGGGGCGGGACGTCAACTCCGAAAATATCCCTTATCTGTGTTCCGGAACATAAGGGAATCAATGGAAATGAGATGACTGATGAGCTTGGGCTAAACGAAAAGAAGTGAGGGAATAATTGGCGTCAAAATAGGCATACTTCTGAGGGGGGCCATGGGGGAAATATGAAATTTTTACCTGAACAGAGAATCGCAAACGCGGAAGAGCACAACGATCCCTACAATTTCAACTGATACATGGCCAGAGTACAATTAATGGAGGAGACCAAGTCTACAGGGCAGATTTAAGGCCGACATTGACTGTCTACACGCACTTTTCTTTCTTAATCTCTGCAAATGGCGCACCACGCCGTCATGGCGTTAAGAAAAAAAATGCCATGTCATCATAGCGAATGCGCTATGAGGAAAAACAGTTATATGGCCTGATTTAACTGTGGCTGCCGTTATTGCATGGCTGAAAAATATGGTTGGCTCATCTCTACCGCAACACATACCTTGTTCAGATTGTCAAAATCTTCGTGCTGATGTTAGGTGAAAGGAATGGAGAAAAAGCATACATCTTGCAACTCTTGTGTGTTGTGGGAAAATTATGTGCTAATTTAGCTGAATTTACTTAAAGGAATGACTTAAAAGTGCTGTGAAACTATTTCTTCAATAAACAAGTAAGGAAGGCTAAGTTCGGGTGTAACCGAACATTACATACTCAGTTGAGAGCTATGGAGATAAAATAAGGGAAAATCACCTCGTAGTAAAATTAACCTAGGGTAACCCTGGAATGTGTTTGTATGACATGTGAATCAAACGAAAGGTGCTAATGAGTATTTTAAAAGGGAGTGGGCCTTAGTTCAATGGGTGGACGCCTTTTCGAGATATCGCCATAAAGGTGGACCAGGGGTGACTCTAGAATTTGTTTGTACGATATGGGTATCAAATGAAAGGTGTTAATGAGTATTTTAAAAGGGAGTGGGCCTTAGTTCTATAGGTGGATGACTTTTCGAGATATCGCCATAAAGGTGGGCCAGGGGTGACTCTAGAATTTTTTTGTACGATATGGGTATCAAATGAAAGGTGTTAATGAGTATTTGAAAAAAAAGTGGGTCTTAGTTCTATATGTGGACGCCTTTTCGAGATATCGCCATAAACGTGGACCAGGGGTGACTCTAGAATTTGTTTGTACGACATGGGTATCAAATTAAAGGTATTAATGAGGGTTTTAAAAGAGAGTGGCCCTTAGTTGTATATGTGAAAGCGTTTTCGAGATATCGACCAAAATGTGGAGCAGGGTGACCCAGAACATCATCTGTCGGGTACCGCTAATTTATTTATATATGTAATACCACGAACTGTATTCCTTCCAAGATTCCGAGGGCTTTTGATTTCGCCCTGCAAAACTTTTTCATTTTCTTCTACTTAGTATGGTAGGTGTCACTCCCATTTTACAAAGTTTTTTTCTAAAGTTATATTTTGCGTCAATAGGCCAATCCAATTACCATGTTTCATCCCTTTTTTCGTATTTGGTATATTATTATGGCATTTTTTTCATTTTTAGTAATTTCGATATCGAAAAAGTGGGGTGGTCACAGTCGGATTTCGGCCATTTTTTACACCAATATAAAATGAGTTCAGATAAGTACGTGAACTGAGCTTAGTAAAGATATATCGATTTTTGCTCAAGTTATCGTGTTAATGGCCGAGCGGAAGGACAGGCGGTCGACTGTGTATAAAAACTGGGTGTGGCTTCAACCGTTGTCGCCCTTTTTCACAGAAAACAGTTATCGTCCTAGAATCTAAGCCTCTACCAAATTTCACAAGGATTGGTAATGTTTTGTTCGACATATGGCATTAAAAGTATCCTAGCCAATTAAATGAAAAAGGGCAGAGCCACGCCCATTTTGAAAATTTCTTTTATTTTTGTATTTTGTTGCACCATATCATGACTGGAGTTGAATGTTGACATAATTTACTTATATACTGTAGAGATATTAACTTTTCTTTTAAAATTTGACTTAAAAAAAATTTTTTTTTAAAGTGGGCGTGGTCGTTCTCCGATTTTGCTAATTTTTATTAAGCATACATATAGTAACAAGAGTAACGTTCCTGCCAAATTTCATCATGATATCTTCAACCACTGCCAAATTACAGCTTGCAAAACTTCTAAATTACCTTCTTTTAAAAGTGGGCGGTGCCACGCCCATTGTCCAAAATTTTACTAGTTTTCAATTCTGCGTCGTAGGTTCAATTCACTTACCAAGTTCCATCGCTTTGTCTGCATTTGGTAATGAATTATCGGACTTTTTCGATTTTTCGAAATTTTCGATATCGAAAAAGTGGGCGTGGTTATAGTCCGATATCGTTCATTTTAAACAGCGATCTGAGATGAGTGCCCAGGAACCTACGTGCCATCAAGATACCTCAAAATTTACTCAAGTTATCGCGTTAACGGACGGACGCACGGAAGGACGGACATGGCTCAATCGAATTTTTTTCGATACTGATGATTTTGATATATGGAAGTCTATATCTATCTCGATTCCTTTAAACCTGTACAACCAACCATTATCCAATCAAAGTTAATATACTCTGTGAGCTCTGCTCAACTGAGTATAAAAAATGTACCACCACGCAGTAAATAATTGTCAATATGTTGGCTACATTTTGCGTTTGCCATCTCCTTTTGACAATCCCTATGCCAGTGAAATAAAAAGAAATAAACTCAGCTGATGAGATGAGCCACCTATAAAATTGAGCCATGTGTTATTGAAAGTTTGCAGGCGGAGGATATTTTGTACACGCAGCTTGGTAAAATGTCCTTTGGCACTGGCAAAATTTACATGCGACTCAGGAAAAGAAGTCCCGAGGATAAAAACCCTAACACGCTAGAGGTGGGCGAAGTCGAAAAGGACCTCAAAAGCCTAAGGGAAAAAAGACAGGTGAAGGTCCCCGACGTCACCACGAACGTGCTAGAAGAGGACCAACCGCTAAATGGTGCTGTGACTCGCACAGAGGAACACACTTCACAACAGTCACGAGAGGCTGAAGGGGGCCTCGAATACTCTAAACCAAAAGGGCAAGGGGAGGACGACGACGTCAAGACGAAGGTGCTGGAGGGGGACAAACAGCCCAATGGTGCTGCGAGTCCTACAGATAAACCTCCAACACAGTAAAGTGGCGTCGAGCGAACTCCTCCTAACCCTGGAGGGGCGTGGCGCTGATCCAGGAGCCGTGGCTCTCATCGGGAGGAAAGGTTTCTGGACTTAGTGCGCGCGGGTTTAGCGTTTACTACTCGAAAACGGAAGGACGGGTGCGAGCTGTAGTAATGGTAAGGAAACAGCTGCATTCATATATGCTGCCTAATTACACCACTGAGGATCTCGTAGTGGTGGCCGTTGAGCAAAAGAATAAGCAGGCATTTATCCTGGCGTCCTGCTACATGGCCCATGCTGCGGAGGTCCCACCGATGGAGTGCAAAAGGCTAGTACAGGAGGAAGGGCGCAAAGGGCGGTTAGTCATAGGCGCAGATGCAAATGCGCACCACAATGCGTGGGGAAGAGCAGATACTCTCACCAGATCTCTGTTTTGTTACATCCTGCAAACCAATTTGCAGATAGCCAACAGGGGAAATGTCCCTACATACATTGGTCCAACATCCAGCAAGTTTCTGGATATTACATTGAGCTCCGAGCGTGATATATCAAGGTATGATTGGATGGTTCTTGATAGACCATCCTTCTCCGACTATGCGTATATCAGCTTCAACGTCCCCCTAAAGAGGGTAGAGAAGGGAGGAACCTTTAGAAACCCTAGTTCAACGAACTGGACTAAATTCCAGAAACATATAGAAACAAAACTGGGACAACCCAAAGAGGTTGCTAATGTAGAGGAACTGGAGGAGTCGAATGAATTCCTAACAAGGACGCTTATGACTGCGTATAACAAAGCTTGCCCTCTAAGAAGATTCAGAGGAAAAGCAAAGACGCCATGGTGGAGCAATAAGCTGAGTCTTCTAAGAAGCCAGGTTAAAGAAATGTTTAAGCTCGCAAAGACCGCGGAAAGCGAAGCGTGTCGGGACGAGTACAGGGATCTACTGAGGATCTACAAGCGTGAAATTACCAGGGCGAAGAGAAACTCGGACATAGAGTGCTCCAGCAAAACAGCACGGTTGAAAAAAGTCCTAGCAAAGGGAAACATAGTCCAGGGACTAATAAACAAAGAGAACGGGGAATGGTTACGGAATATTGAGGAATGCCTTGAGGTGCTTCTCGATACACATTTACCATCGGGAGACGGTTTAGAGGAGCCAGCAGACATCACTCACACTTCGATCACGGAGCTAGTAGTGCCGGGCCCAGATGGTATATTCCCGGCCATGCTACAAGTCTCAAGTAGGGCGGTCGTGGAATGGTTTAAAATAATATTCGATGGGTGCATACGACTGAATCATGTACCGCACTCTTGGAGAACTGCTCGTGTAGATTTTCTACCAAAGGCGGGGAAGATCGGTCACATGTATTCCAAAGACTATAGACCCATTAGCTTAACATCATTTCTGCTCAAAACCTTTGAGAGGCTGATAGATGTGTACATAAAGTCCAATGTGGATGAAAAGCTGCTCTCCACAACACAGCATGCGTACACCAAAGGCAAGTCGGTAGACACCGCATTGCATAGGGTGGTAATAAGCATAGAGAAATCCCTGGAATATAAGGAGTATGATCTAGGAGTCTTCTTGGACATTGCCGGGGCTTTCAATAATGTTGCAAAATGGGCAATTATGGATGGTCTTAATTACATTAAAGTACATCCTGCCTTAATCAGATGGATCGGCTGCATGTTAAATTGCAGAAACATTACATCACAATGGGGATTCTACGAGGCCACGAAATCAGTGGACAGGGGTACGCCGCAGGGAGGGGTGCTATCACCTCTGCTGTGGACGCTGGTCATCAACCAACTGCTCAGGCAATTCGATGAGGAACCCGTAAAACTTACGGCTTACGCAGATGACGTTGCAATTGTCATAAGTGGAAAGTGCCTTCCAACGATCAGTTCTTTGATGGATCGGGCGCTACGCAATATTCGTACCTGGGCATCTAATGTCGGGTTGAAAGTCAATGCGGAGAAGACAGATATGGTCTTGTTTACAAAGAGGTACAAGGTCCCAAATTGGACCAGGCCTAAGTTAGGAGGGGTGACCTTACAGGAGAAACCTTGCACAAAATATTTAGGAATCATCCTAGACAGTAAGCTGTCATGGAAGCTCAAGGTGGAGGAGAGGGTCAAGAAGGCCTCAACGGCACTCTACGCATGTAAAAGAATGCTGGGGTGTACGTGGGGCCTATCGCCCTCTCTTTCTGATTGGGTTTTTACGGCGATTGTAAGCCCTATTCTATACTATGGAGTTCTTGTTTGGTGGAAAGCCACACAAAAAACAACATACCTAAAAAAATTAGAGGGGGTATGCAGACTATCGATGCTTAGCTTACGGGAGCCCTGAAAACAACCCCGACGGCTGCACTGTATGCCATTTTTCACATCCCACCTGTAGACCTGGTAGCAAAGAACAAAGCGTTAACGACCGCAACCAGGCTCGGTGCTTCGGGGCAGCTTGAGCGCCGACCATATGGCCATAGAAGTAGAGCGTCATCAATCACAAGACGAACAGACTACATGATTCCCTATCTGCGCTTCGAGGGAGATCTTAAGGCCACAATAGAGGTGGACGGTTGGCGCAAGGGTGCGCAAATGGCGGGCGAGGCGATACATGTGTACACCGATGGTTCCAAAGTAGTGGAAGGAGTAGGGTCTGCGGTATACTGCGCTGATCCGGAAATAAGCAGATCCTACAGGCTGCCGGATTACTGTAGCGTTTTTCAAGCGAAAATATTAGCCGTAACCAAAGCAGTAGAAACCCTGGAAGAGAATAGCTTAAGCTGCAACCGTGTTAACTTTTATATTGACAGTCAAGCAGCAATTAAGGCAATAATCTCGCATAGCACAGCATCTAAATGCGTGTTAGAGTGTAAGCAGTCTCTGGAGAGAATATGGACAGGGAGAAGCATACATCTATATTGGGTCCCAGGGCATATGGGAATAGATGGGAATGAAAAAGCGGACGAACTAGCTAAAAAGGGCGCATCCCTTGAAGCTTGCTCCGTGGATGTCCCAATTAGATTGGGCGAGATTAAGCGAAGGCGAGAGGTGCACATGATCGACCAAGCGGGAAAGGCGTGGGTTCGAGCGCGGGGCTGTAAAGTGTCGAAGATTATGTGTAGGTCTTACAACCTTAGACTAACACAGTTGCTCCTATCATTAAAAAGAGAGGATTGTAGACTCATGACGGGTATTCTGACTGGACACTGCCTTCTGGCGTCACATTCCTTTAAACTAGGCTTGGTCAGTGATAGCAGATGTAGGAAGTGCGGGTTGGAGGAGGAAACGATCGAGCACGTTCTGTGCTCGTGCCCTGCACTTGCCAGGCTAAGACTCTAGTTATTAGGAGTGATACAGCTGTCAGATCTAGAAGCAGCAAGTGGCTTAAGACCTAGGAAGCTTCTAGTATTTGCCAAGAGGACGGAGTTATTTTATAACATAGGTCCAGGTTTTTGATAGGGTTTTTCAGTTTGATCGTTAAAACAAACTTCTGGTAAAACTACGGACTCAATCAGTCTATGTGAGGTCCTCAAGGACCGGCCAGTTCAACCTACCTACCTATTGAAAGTTTGTCAATGACATTGGAATCCTTGGCGATTCCACCCGCACCAAATTAAAATAAATTGTTTAACCACCCTAGGCAGACCATGAGTGAGGGTGAATCCTAACCCGTTCACCTATTAACTAACTAACCAATAACAGTCATCCGAACATGCAAAATGAGAACCTCACAAGTAAACCATAATACAATTGAACTACAACGTACGTAAGCAAGAGGGATTGGCTAGAACGTCTAAACGTAAATAACTTCATACATATGACAGCACAACGAGCACTAACGAGCTAAAGAACAAATCGAAAAACAAAGTAATTCACAAAAAGTAGGCAAAATCATATGCCGATGAATACGCGGCGGACCCCATTCTCAATATCAAATACCAGGAACTCGCAATAGATAAAAGTAGACTTCCCATAGAGACGAGAGTCACCTTAGCACAACTTTGGTCTGGATACTGTAATATGTTAAACTCTTTCTTAACCAGAAGCAATACCGACATTCGTATACAATACGTCCTGCATGTGATAAGTTCCCACATGAACCGAAGATATTTTCAATTGTAATGTGGAACGAACGCTTCTAATACTATTTCTTTGGTTCTATCCTTCTGAAGCTGCAAGTTTCCTTGAACTCTCTCTAGTGTTCTGAAATAAGTGTCATTTTACGAACCAAAGTTAATGTGTTCATATTCACTCTGGTAGCATGAAATGTCATCATGTCAGCTAAATTCAAACGGTTAAGATGGATGTCTACGTCAAAGAGTGAATTTCCATCGTATCCTTATACCATATGTTTTCCTGCATAAATGTTACAATAAAAACAGGCGTGTGGCACTATACACTATAGAAGATGACTTGTAAAAATTACGGACAATACCTCACATATAACTTGTTACATAGAAATAAAACACACTCCATTTTTATACTCATCGCGCTTTCCACACAGTGTATATTAACTTTTATTGCATAACGGTTGGTTGTACAAGTATAAAGGAATCGAGATAGATATAGACTTCCGTATATCAAAATCATCAGTATCGAAAAAAAATTCGATTGAGCCATGTCCGTCCGTCCGTCCGTCCGTCCGTTAGCACGATAACTTGAGTAAATATTGAGATATCTTCACCAATCTTGGTACACAAGCTTATCTGGACCCGGAATAGATTGGCATTGAAAATGAGCGAAATCGGATGATAAACACGCCCACTTTTTATGTATATAAACTTTTTGAAAACACAAAAAAATTTAGTAAATAATACACCTAGAATGTTAAAATTTGACATGTGGGCTGATATTGAGACTCTTGATACAAATTTTGAAAAGTTTTTCAAAATGGGCGTTGCACCGCCCACTTATGATAAAATCAATTTTACAAATATTTTTAATCATAAATCAAAAATCGTTAAACCTATCGTAACAAAATTCGGCAGAGAGGTTGCCTTTACTATAAGGAATTATCTGAAGAAAAACTAACGGAATCGGGTTAAGGAACCCGCCCACTTTTATACAAAATATTTTAAAAAGGGTCGTGGACGAATAAAATAAGCTATATCTTTGCAAAAAAGAGCTTTATATCAATGGTATTTAATTTCGCAAGTGGATTTATAACGGTAAATAGGAAAAACTTAAAATTTAAAAAAATGGGCGTGGCACCACCTCTTTTATTACTAAGCAATTTTCTATGTTTCGGGAGCCATAACTCGAAGAAAAATTAACGGATCGTAGTAAAATTGGGTACACAAATTTTCCCTATAGCAGGAAATATTTCTAGGGAAAATGGACGAGATCGGTTAAAGACCACGCCCACTTTTATATAAAAAAAAGTTTAAAAGGGTCGTAGACTAGAATAATGAGTTATAACTTAGCAAAAAAAATAGTTTTGAATCAATGATGTTTCACTTATCAAGTTTTATTGTAAGAGCAAATGGGGTGACATTTTTTTTAAACAGGCGTTGCCACGTGTTATGTAGAAAAGTAATTTATCTGAAATGAAATGTACAATTGAACTCACGCTGCGTATATAATGTTCGGTTACACTCGAACTTAGACACCTTTACTTGTTTAATTATGCTTACTAACTTTTCTTTGCTACTCATATTGTATGCAAATGATTATATTTTAATGCAACCATATATGACAGATATTTCACATATCGGTTGAGATTTAGAAATTAAATCTCTCAAACAATGGAGGTCAAGTCTTCCCCCACCTACCTCTCCCAACTCAGTGGAGGCCTACCTCTTCCTACGACTTCAAACTGCAGTGCCGACTGAAATACTCCCTTTCTTAATGCATGTACAGTAGACTGGGTTGGTTCACATACAAAAAAAAAGTTGCTGATGTCCGCCCCTAAATTTGAAGATTATGTTGAGAGGGTTTCGGAAAATTTTTTTTAAATTTTTTTGATCCTTCGAAATACAGCCAAAAAGGGTTTTTCGTTGTAACTTGGTTATTTGAAGTCCGATTTTAAAAATTGATATGTCATTATTTTGGCCTTGAGAAGCTTCACATTTCCGTTTAATTTCCTTTTAAGCTATGAAGTCGTTTTCACATGTATGTAAACAAAGTACTATCTCCGTACTATCCCCCCCCCCCCCCCCCCCACCTAATGTATGTAAACAAAGTACTATCTCCGTTTTTCGAAGTTAGCCTCCAAAAAAATAGATATCGGCTTACGAAGTTTGAAGTTCGAAATTCTACATTTCGAAATTTTATTTTATTGTTTTGTTAACGCGTTCAGCAAATTGAACAAGCAAAAATGTGGGCGTGGTCCGCCCTTTTCCCTTATTAGAAGTGCTGGATTATTTTTTTGAGAAATTTAGTATAACAGCTGTTATACGAGGTGAAAAGTCAGACTCTGACTTCTGAATACAGTCAGACTCTGACTTCTGACTTTTCACCTTTACTTTTTCAATTTGCTGAACGCGTTAACAAAAAAATAAAATTTCGGCTCAAAACACGGAGATAGTACTTTGTTTACTTAAGGCTCAATCTCTACAAAAAAGTGGGTTTTGTCCAATACCCAGAAAAAAAGTTGATTTTGTCGCATAGCGTTATTATTATAAATACGAAACTACAGGTTTGACTCACTTATTTACTTTAATTTCCCCTATTCCTGATATTTGGCATATCTTTATTAACTTTTCAATGCAAACTCTGCAATCTTTCATCCAAAAATATCATGAGTTTCAGGTCTAAGTATAATAAGAATCAGGTAAAATAACAGTTGCAATAAATATTGAAAGTGCTATAAAATTTTGTTAGCTGACCTAATCATGTGAAAACGACTTCATAGCTTAAAAGGACATTAAACGGAAATGTGAAGCTTCTCAAGGCCAAAATAATGACATATCAATTTTAAAAATCGGTCGGAAAATAACCAAGTTACAACGAAAAAACCTTTTTGGCTGTATTTCGAAGGATCAAAAAAAAATTAAAAAAAAATTTCCGAAACCCTCTCAACATAATCTTCAAATTTAGGGGCGGACATTAGCAACTCTTTTTTCGACCCAGTCTAATGTACAGTCAAGTATAAACAAAATTAACAATATATCTAACAACAAACAATAAGAACAAATTTCCAAATCATCTTCTTGCTATTTTTGTTGTTGTCGCCAAGTATGAGGGTAGCGGGATGTTCGCTGTCGTATCATGAACACTGCTCAATTCACATTGTATGTTGTTGTTGTTTCAGCACTAAATTTCGATAGACGTGCGCACAGCCTTCTATGTCAGATTTATAATTCATTCGCTTCTCATTAGGGGTGTTCATAATATGTAGCATTTCTAAAATAAAACGCTTCTTATAAAATTTTTCCTTGCCCAGATTGACGACATTTTCAAAATCAGGGAAATATCCAGTATCATTGCAATGGGATGACAAGGCCGTGTTATTGTCCGAGACGTTGTTCCTTAACCTTAGACCTGTTGAAAGGTACTAAAATAAAAGAAGTGAAGACTTTGGTTGTCCAACATTAAAATCTCGCTTTATTAATTAATTTCTCGTCTTTTATAGTAATTTGCTTAACCTATACATTCATAAATATCTTAATACTAATAACTAAAAATAAGTACATAGGAAATGGGTTATGCATACATGTACGTTTGTATGTAGTTTTGTATGTATGTAGTATGTAGTTTTGTATGCATAACTCCATACATGTAGTTTTGTACATTTAGCAGCGTCAGCAAATCAATTTGAGTGTTTTGATATTTTCCCACCATGGGTTGTATGTTTGTATGTATAGTTTATTAACTGTGAATGGATATGGGTCTCATATTCGGCATTCCATTGATGTTGGTTAGCCGTCTGGGTTAGTTCAATAATTTATGTTGGAAAATATTGTAATATGATTATTACTAAAATATATTTGGGATTTGTTATGCGTAATGCCGCAAGTATGTTACAGTGGGTGTGACGTATAATGATACAATACAGTGGGTGTGACGTATAATGCTATACTGTGTTCGGAAATCCTTGTCTTTAATTTTCGTTTAGTTGTCCCAACATATACCTTTTTGCATACGTTGGACCCGTCGCCATTGCATGAAATTTGGTAGATTATGTCGGATCTCTCATATTTTGGGATTCAGTCTTTCGTATTGCTGTAAATTTGTCTCAATGTGTTGCTATATGAGAAAGAGATTTAATACTTTTCCCGGACGTATAAATTAGATATTTTTATCCTCTCTGCTATTCCTGGAATATATGTGACAGATTTGTATATTTTGGCATTTCTATTGCTAGTACTTTCTTGCGAGATTGTCTTATAAAAGTTTCGGATCAGATTGTCCAGGGTTGCCTTGATGAAAGCAATGTTTTTCTTGTGATATATTTTATCGCTTATTTTAAGTACTCAGGATATAAAATTCTTCGCGGTTTTCAAAATGGTTCTTTTTTCGTGCTTCGAGTTGTAGTTAATTAGCTTTCCGGACGCTGTAGTCTTCTTATACCAGTCGATAAATCACTTATTATCATTTGTGATTATCAGGGTGTCCAAATATGGCAAGCACTCATCTTTTTCGACCTCTGTTGTAAATTGTATGAACTTGTTGTAACTATTGAGCTTCGTGAGCATGTTGTCGATTTCATCCGTTCTGACAACAGCGAAAAGTGAAATGTTTGGAGAAAATGAAAAGAAGTTACGACTTCGATGTGCAAACATTAAATCTCTGTTTATTCAATAAATTCTTTGTCTTATATAGTAATTTACTTAACCTATACATTCACAAATATCTTAATACTAATAACTAAAAATATGTACATTTAAAATGGGGTATGAGTACATGTAAGTTTGTATACAATCTTTGTATACATGTAGTTTTGTATGCATGACTCTATACATGTAGTTTTGTATATGTTATTTAGCTACGTCAGCAGATCAATGTGAGTACTTTGGTTAATGCTATGCATACACGTAAGTTTGTAAGTTTGTATGCCTGTTCGCAACGTTGGAATATCGATGTGAGTATTTTAGTTAGTTCCCATAATGGGTTGTATGTAATAAGTAATTTATTAGCTGTGAACGGATAAGGGTTTCATATTCGGCATTCCATTGATGTTAGTTAACCGTCTGGGTTAGTTCAATAATTTATGTTGGAAAATATTGTAATACGATTATTACTAAAATATACTTAGAGTTCATGATACGTATTATTGCAAGTGTGTTACAGTGGGTATGAAGCATAATGCTACATTACAGTTGGTATGACGTATAATGCTACACCATCCGCCTTAGAAAAAAGAGTGTTATATAGTTGTTTTGTGGACAATTGTATAAGACTCTTTGTCGTATTTTCAATGATTTTGATATTTTATTGTTACTTGATATTGTAGTGAAAGAGGTTGTTTGCTTTGCTTTTGATCTGCTGACCTTGATGTTTTTATTGTTTATATTTTAATGCATATCCCTTTTTTTCAAAATTTTTTTGTTTTTGTGTACGTCCTTTTTTCAAAATTTTAAATTTTTAGATATAGAATTTTTAAATTTTACTTATTTTATTTATTTAGTTTATTTTATTTATTTTATTATTTTATTGCCGGATTTTAAATGTGTCGACCCATCAAAACTCGCTTGTTTTTAGAATTTACTTTTAATATTTGTATGGAAATATGAAGCAGAAGAAAAAAAAATTGTTTTCAATTGTTTAGATATAAATTATTAAGAAATTGAATAAATTGGAATATTTCTTTTTAGATTCTTTCTAAGAGATAGTTAAGTGGACTATTAATTATTTTTATTGTTCCTACAATTTTTATCATGCAACCTATTTTCCTATCGAAATATTTTCCTATTAATATTTTCTAATTTATTGAGAAATTTGAAGTAAGAATATTTCTTACTACTATTCAATTCTATTTAGCGTAAAAGATATTTCCTATTATTATTTCCTATTCTATTTTATCGGATTTAAGAAAAAAAATATTTTTCCTAAAATTATGGTTTCTATAAAAGCGAGTTTTTATAGCTGAAACACCTCATATTTATATATATTTCTTTAATTATTTTTATTAAATAACACCTTTTCATAGTTATATCATTTTATTAGGGTTACATTAAACTTAAAACCAATAAAAAATTGTATAGCTAATTATTTGGAAAATTTAGTAGCTGTAGTTGTTGGAAGAGCGAGGTAGCTATGTATCGATAGTAGTTCTATTAACGGATGAGTGGAAGGTACAGTGGGTGCAAAGAAAAATGTTTCGTATCTTTTAAATGTTATTTTTATATTTTTTCGATAATTTCCCTATTGTCCAGCAACATTTTTGATCTTATGTGTCATGCGATTTCTGCGGCGGCCACCAAGACAGAATCGTTATAACATTTATGAAGAATATTTTTATTTATATACCGGGATTGTCACATGCACAACTTCTTTGGTTAGTGCAATTATTTGATCTTAGACAACTTGGGTACCAATTATTATTTTATAAATTCGCCTACTGCAGTAAATATTCAATTATTTTCACCAATTTGTCCCTCAGGACAACTGTGTTTTCCTTTTTTAAATTTCAAGTCCAGGATTGCCGGCATTTCTTTTATGCCTGGTCGAATATTGTCCTAAGTCAATAACTTCCTCAACAATCTGGTTGCTTGAAAATTTTTCTACGCTACCATTTTTCTATCCTAAGATGAAAATGAGCGCGACTAGTCTTTTATTGCAAATTTATATAGCGCTTTATTATATATATATGTTCTCTTTGTGACTTTTTCTTCATGCTTGTTGTTATGGGCTGGTTGTAAAATATTAGTATTTTTTTTTTTAAGCTTTTATTTAGTTTCACTTTTGTTGTCTGTAATGGAATCTTGCAAGTTAAATTTGATACACTTCCCGGTGTCCGATTGAGCTGAAATTTTGCACACATGTATAACTCCGATGACAATGCAATATTACTTTGTTAGAATTCGATAAATTAATCGATAACACAGTTATCGGTAAAGATTTGTATTTACTTTGGCATAACAGCCTAAGTCCCATACAAACCCGCCGGTACCTATCCGTGGATTGTGATATTTGGACGTGGTGAATCACGCGTATCACGCGTGGTGAATCTCAACGCTTGCGAAAAGCGGAGACACAACTCTCTGTTGTATTTCTGTGTATAACCAACATAGCTGAATTTTTAAGGCTGTTTAACTCTGTAATCTTTTCTGTAATTTATTTTGCTTTTGGAAAAATTACGTATTTGAAAAAAACTGGCAGAAAAATATTGGCATGACAGCTTAAGTTAAATCAAGAATGGAAAAACTTGGAAAAATTGAGCAGATGTGGCAATTACGCGTGCCCGTTGTACGAAATATTGACAATCTATTGATAATCGCTAGGAAATTAGCGACATTCCATCAACTTAGCAGCACTTTAGCAATACTACTGTTATTATTTGGCCGCTCAAACACACCCATATTAATTGTGCATTAAATTTAAAATATACAACTCAAAAGCTGAACTACCAGCGCTACCGCCATCAGCTCTTTGTCATCATTGCCAGTAACGCCAATAACACCAAACTCGTGCCTGACACACAAAACTCGTTTCACTCAATAGCGCAAGTGAAATGTACTACGCACTCACTACTAAGTAACGTCAAATATTCGATTGGAGTCATTTCGTCAATGAGCTACTATTGAGCTGGCACCGCATTGGCGCTGGCGCCATGCAATTTACATCACTAAAATTGCACGAATGTCCAGGCTCATGACTTTGTTAATCCATATGGTGAAAACGAAGACTCAAAGGAATGCAACCTTGCAAACAACAGCCGTCATTTTCAAAGTGTAAAAATTCTGTGATACAACGAACGCTAACGCCGTTAGGCTGTTATCGGTAAGTGTTGCATACTTTTCTGCGCACTTAATTTTGTTTTACAGATTTTTGGCGATGGAATTTTAGCTAAGCGAAAGTAGAATTTTATTTTAAAACAGATTTAACCCACAGATGAGAGATCTGCAATAAGTAGTTGTAAACTGAACGCGGCATAGGCAAAGTTAAGTTATTTAACACTGTTTGACATAATTTTATATGTGCTCTCTGTCAAAAATGCTTCAACTAACTTAGTCACATTTTATTTCGATTATGAATATGCCCCAATATATTCGGATTATGATATAATAAAATTAAAGAAAAAAATAAAATTAAAGAAAAAAAAACTTTTTTAAAAATAAGCTTTTATTATTGGCTAATAAAATTAACTAAAAAGTAAGTTGATGCATTAAAAGAAATGGATAGAATGAGAAGCGTTACAAATAACTAAGTAAAGATTACGTAACTAATTTAAACAATATTTTACCCTACCAAAAATTTAAAAAAATTCCTATTTAAATTTAGGAAAAAGGCTTTTCTAAGAACAAGCTTCTATTACTTGTTAATAAAACGAACTAAAAAGTAAAAAATAAAATTAAAGAAAAAAATACTTTTTTAAAAATAAGCTTTTATTATTGGTTAATAAAATTAACTAAAAAGTAAACAATAAATTGACTCTAAAGAAATATAACACTTTATAAGTTCATTGTAAGCTTTAACGATGATTAGGCTTTTTCGTCTGCGACAAAAGAATTCTATATTGTGCATAATTATATATTTTTAACATTAAAACTTTACACCTAAATTATTAAAGCTTACAGTTTATATCACAGTCCTAATTGTTCTAATAAAAGCGTGTTACATTGCGATAGCAAGAAAAGGAGATCCTAAATGTTCTTAATTATACCATCAAAATTCAACACGTTTTTTATTAGAACAATTAGAACTGTGATATAAACTGTAAGGTTTAATAATTTAGGTGTAAAGTTTTAATGTTAAAAATATATATTTATGTACAATATAGAATTCTTTTGTCGCAGACGAAAAAGCCTAATTATCGTTAAAGCTTACAATGAACTTATAAAGTGTTATATTTCTTTAGAGTCAATTTATTGTTTACTTTTTAGTTAATTTTATTAACCAATAATAAAAGCTTATTTTTAAAAAAGTATTTTTTTCTTTAATTTTATTTTCGTTAGGTCTTGCTTACTTCCACTGTCCTAGAATTTCCTATTGCTTCATGACCATGTTTGTCAGGAGCATTCACAGGAATTATGCAAGTTTTTTATTTGCTATTTATTTTAGGCAGAACTCTCGAAGCTGCGTTTGCTGTCGATTTTTACATTTTGAAATTTATGTGAAGTATTTATTGCTCTTCCCCGGTTTTAAGTTTGGAAATTTGGGTAGAAAAAATTTTAGACGCGCTGTTGCACGTTATTCATTTGCCTATATCTGATGTTCATATATTTTCTTAGTATTGTTGCCATTGCAATGATCAATAGCCCGACTACGCAAATCATTGCGCCTAGCCCAACATCTGGAATTTTTGGGGTGCTTTTTGTTTCTACCTCGGCTGGTGGTTCATATTTTGTTATCCTGTTCTCTGACGTTTCAGAGTTTCCTTTTCCTACCTCGTAGCCAGCTATGGCTATCATAATGCCTTGGGCTATTTTTGTCCACCAAGACATTTTGAAATATAATTATTTTCCTGCTTCTATGAGTAATGAACTAAATTTAATTTTTAATAAAATTTTTCGGTTTTATTCTCTTATCCTATGCGTTCCATTTTACTCTTGATATTGATAAATTTATCTTATTTAATTAATTGATATTTTAACAATTTACTTCTAAAATTGTAATTTTTGTTTTACTTTAGAATTATTCATTTCCGATTTAAGTATTTTACATTTTTCCTTAAAGAAAATTTTAAAATTTTAATTTTCTTTTGTTTACATAATTTTACAAAGTAACTAATATTTTTCTTTAATTTTTAGAAATAGTAATTTTTCTTCAAAATATTTTAAAATTAAATTTTGTTGATTTAGTTTTCTTGATTTAAATTTAATATTTTTGACATTTCTTAAAATTGAAAGGAAAAAAAATTTCCAAGTATTATTTATTGTTATTATTTTTTTTTCTCTATGTCACATTGGGTTTCAATCTTTTTCCTAAATTTAGGTTGAAAACGAGCTTTTTTTTTTCAGATGCTACTTAGCATTTGGCATTGTTGGGGAACACTCTCCTCATCATACGCATTATTTCTTCCACCGTGGTAGTGGGGTTTAAAATGTTCTCAATTGTGGGTTCCCTTTTCATACCTATTATCTTCCACAATTTCTTTAAACCCTCTAATTCTGTGGGTACGTCCCTAGTGTGTCGGGTATTTTCGTCCACCAATAGAGAGGAATGTCCGAGGAGTCTCTTTGCATTTTTATTTATTATTAACAGAGTAATTTTATTTTTAAATCTATAAAAATATCCTATAGGCTTTCTCCAAAGGAAAGGTGAAACTTAACTGACTATTTTAAAGAAGTGTCCTAAACATTTACTTTAACATTTAAAAAATTTAAGTAAAGTTTTTTTTTTGAATTTAAGAAATTTTAATTTTCCTGCTACTTCTTTTTTTCCATAAAAAAATTTTGCTTTAAATTTTAACAAGGTAAATCCCTCACTAGGGTAGGCACCTTGTCGTTGGTGTGAGGGCTTAGCCGAACTCCATAGCGCCCGACTATGAGGCGGAGCTGTTTAGGACTGACATCTACGCCATTTCGCCTCATAGGAGGGCGGCGGGATGTCGGTGACCAAGAACTGCCAACCCCCTAATCCAGGGTGTTATGCGGACCGTGCCTATTGGACGATTTGCAGCCAGGGGATAAATTCGGCTGTATTCGAACGGAGCCTTCCCGATACCGAGCCATCTCGGGAAGTAGTTATGGCCTTACCGCAGTAAGGGGCGCTGCTGTGGCGGACGGTTCTTTCCCCGTATATAATACTGGACCGCTGAGCCCGCCTTGTCGGGCAGGTGGTCGTACGACCAAGATGAACAACTCATTACCTGAATGTAATAAGGAGGATGTAAAGAGGAGGACTGAGTCGCAATCCAAGGACGACAAATACGAATTAAGCGATGCGTCGGACTCGGGGAGCGAGAGTAGTGCTGATTCAATGAACTCCGTGTTGGAGAAGCACACAAATGAAAACGGAGTAGAAGAGTGGAGAAGGGTACGGAGCAGAGGAAGTAAAAGAGCTCTCTCGCAGTACCGTGCAGCACTAAGAATTGTACAACGCTTGGGAGCAGTGGTCGACCCAACAGAAGTGGAGATCGAGCGCTTGGAATGGGCCCATGAAGCGGTAGAAGTAGGTCGAAGGCAGTTCAAAAGGTTTGCTGCGAGAAACCCTCGGTTCTGCAACCGGTACGAGGAGGAAGAAGCGTCGAATGGCAGAATGAAGAGGCAACGTTCGGCAGAAGGCGACAAGCCTGCTTTCAAGAGGCAGAAAGGACCCAGTCCTAGAGCCGCGAGGCAGGGCAGTCGCATAGACAAGACAAGTAGGCCCAAAGCTGTAAGACAGATGGGTTCCAATAGCGAGGTAGCAACTACCTCGAAAGCTGCCAGTCAGAGGGAAGTTCCAACTACGGAAGTAGGAGATAAGCCAAAGGGAGATAACGCTAAGACTCCGGCTTTCTCGGAGGCGCTAAAGGGAGTTAACGCGAAGACTCCGGTGTTCTCGGAGGTTCCAAAGGGAGATAACACTAAGACTCCTGCTTTTCCCGAGAAGATGAGTGATGTGGCAAAGCAGTCACTGACTGTGGCACTGGTTGATCGTAGCAGTCCGTTCGGACAAATGACTACTGAAAGGTGGAGATCTGTGGAAAG
Organism: Eurosta solidaginis; assembly: GCF_040869045.1. Classification (NCBI taxonomy): domain Eukaryota; kingdom Metazoa; phylum Arthropoda; class Insecta; order Diptera; family Tephritidae; genus Eurosta; species Eurosta solidaginis. Next base: position 140,734,824 of record NC_090322.1, read on the forward strand.
GGAGCTTATTAGCTTAATGCTTAAGATGATGCGGGAACAACCAATTAAGCCCCTTCCAACCTTTGATTCGGGGGGATGGTATAATGGTGTGAAGATGATAGCGTGCGACAACATCGCGAGCTTGCGGTGGCTGGAGGAAGTCGTTCCAAACCTCCAAAGGCAAGGCACGAACGCGCGGTTTGAGGTGGTGGATAAAGCGCAAATCCCCACGGTACCAAAAGTTAAGGTATGGATACCATGCGTGATGAAGTCGGAGGATACACTGCGACTTCTGCAGAATCAGAATCCGAACATACCGACACAGGATTGGAAGGTACTTACTGTATCTCGGCCTACCGAGGATGGTCAGTTCTACATCTTCCAAATAAACAAGCAGGCGGAGGATATTTTGTACACGCAGCTTGGCAAAATGTCCTTTGGCACTGGCAAAATTTACATGCGACTCAGGAAAAGAAGTCCCGAGGATAAAAATCCTAACACGCTGGAAGTGGGCGAAGTCGAAAAGGACCTCAGAAGCCTAAGGGAAAAAAGACAGGTGGAGGTCCCCGACGTCACCACGAACGTGCTAGAAGAGGACCAACCGCTAAATGGTGCTGTGACTCGCACAGAGGAACACACAGCACAACATTCACGAGGGACTGAAGGGGGCCTCGAATACTCTAAACCAAAAGGGCAAGAGGAGGACGACGACGTCAAGACGAAGGTGCTGGAGGGGGACAAACAGCCCAATGGTGCTGCGAGTCCTACAGATAAACCTCCAACACAGTAAAGTGGCGTCGAGCGAACTCCTCCTAACCCTTGAGGAGGGTTCGTTTGACGTGGCGCTGATCCAGGAGCCGTGGCTCTCATCGGGAGGAAAGGTTTCTGGACTTAGCGCGCGCGGGCTTGGCGTTTACTACGCACAAACGGAAGGACGGGTGCGAGCTGTAGTAATGGTAAGGAAACAGCTGCATTCATATATGCTGCCTAATTACACCACCGAGGATCTCGTAGCGGTGGCCGTTGAGCAAAAGAATAAGCAGGCATTTATCCTGGCGTCCTGCTACATGGCCCATGCTGCGGAGGTTCCACCGATGGAGTGCAAAGGGCTAGTACAGGAGGAAGGGCGCAAAGGGCGGTTGGTCATAGGCGCAGATGCAAATGCGCACCACAATGCGTGGGGAGGAGCAGATACGAACGAGAGAGGCGAATCTCTATTTTGTTACATCCTGCAAACCAATTTGCAGAAAGCCAACAGGGGAAATGTTCCTACATACATTGGTCCAACATCCAGCAATGTTCTGGATATTACATTGAGCTCCTAGCGTGATATATCAAGGTATGATTGGATGGTTCTCGATAGACCATCCTTCTCCGACCATGCGTATATAAGCTTCAGCATCCCACTAAAGAGGGTAGAGAAGGGAGGAACCTTTAGAAACCCTAGGGCAACGAATTGGACTAAATTCCAGAAACATGTAGAAACGAAACTGGGACAACCCAAAGAGGTTGCTAATGTAGAGGAACTGGAGGAGTCGAATGAATTCCTAACAAGGACGCTTATGACTGCGTATAACAAAGCTTGCCCTCTAAGAAGATTCAGAGGAAAAGCAAAGCCGCCATGGTGGAGCAATGAGCTGAGTCTTCTAAGAAGAGAGGTAAAAGAAATGTTTAAACTCGCGAAGACCGCGGAAAGCGAAGCGTGTCGGGACGAGTACAGGGATCTACTGAGGATCTACAAGCGTGAAATTACCAGGGCGAAGAGAAACTCATGGAAAAGTTTCTGTACGGACATAGAGTGCTCCAGTGAAACAGCACGGTTGAAAAAAGTCCTAGCAAAGGGAAACATAGTCCAGGGACTAATAAAGAAAGAGAACGGGGAATGGTCACGTGAAAGTGAGGAATCCCTTGAGGTGCTTCTCGATACACATTTCCCATCGGGAGACGGTTTAGAAGAACCAGCAGACATCACTCACACTTCGATCACGGAGCTAGTGGTGCCGGGCTTGGTGACCGATACCAAGATCGAGTGGGCAGTGAAGACGTTTTCTAAGTTTAAATCGCCGGGCCCAGATGGTATATTCCCGGCCATGCTACAAGTCTCAAGTAGGGCGGTCGTGGAATGGCTTAAAATAATATTCGATGGGTGCATAAGACTGAATCATGTACCGCACTCTTGGAGAACTGCTCGTGTAGCTTTTCTACCAAAGGCGGGGAAGATCGGTCACGTGTATCCCAAAGACTATAGACCCATTAGCTTAACATCATTTCTGCTCAAAACCTTTGAGAGGCTGATAGATGTGTACATAAAGTCCAACGTGGATGAAAAGCTACTCTCCACAACACAGCATGCGTACACCAGAGGCAAGTCGGTAGACACCGTATTGCATAGGGTGGTAATAAGCATAGAGAAATCCCTGGAATATAAGGAGTATGCTCTAGGAGTCTTCTTGGACATTTCCGGGGCTTTCAATAATGTTGCAAAATGGGCGATTATGGATGGTCTTAATTACATTAAAGTACATCCTGCCTTAATCAGATGGATCGGCTGCATGTTAAATTGCAGAAAGATTACATCACAATGGGGATTGTACGAGGCCACGAAATCAGTGGACAGGGGCACGCCGCAGGGAGGGGTGCTATCACCTCTGCTGTGGACACTGGTCATCAACCAACTGCTCAGGCAATTCGATGAGGGACCCGTAAAACTTACGGCTTACGCAGATGACGTTGCAATTGTCATAAGTGGAAAATGCCTTCCAACGATTAGTTCTTTGATGGATCGGGCGCTTCGGGATATTCATACCTGGGCATCTAATGTCGGGCTGAAAGTCAATGCGGAGAAGACGGATATGGTCTTGTTTACAAAGAGGTACAAGGTCCCAAATTGGACCAGGCCTAAGTTAGGAGCGGTGACCTTACAGGAGAAACCTTGCACAAAATATCTAGGAATCATCCTAGACAGTAAGCTGTCATGGAAGCTCAACTTGGAGGAGAGGGTCAAGAAGGCCTCAACGGCACTCTATGCATGTAAAAGAATGCTGGGGTGTACGTGGGGCCTATCGCCCTCTCTTTCTCATTGGGTTTTTACAGCGATTGTAAGCCCTATTCTATACTATGGAGTTCTTGTTTGGTGGAAAGCCACACAAAAAACAACATACCTCAAAAAATTAGAGGGGGTATGCAGACTATCGATGCTTTGCATTACGGGAGCCCTGAAAACAACCCCGACGGCTGCACTGTATGCCATTCTGCACATTCCACCTGTAGACCTGGTAGCAAAGAACAAAGCGTTAACGAGCGCAACCAGGCTCGATGCTTCGGGGCAGCTTGAGCGCCGACCATATGGCCATAGTAGTATAGCGTCCTCAGTCACAAGACGAACAGACTACATGATTCCCTACCTGCACTTTGAGGGAGATCTTAAGGCCACAATAGAGGTGGACGGTTGGCGCAAGGGTGCGCAAATGGCGGACGAGGCGATACATGTGTACACCGATGGTTCCAAAATAGTGGAAGGAGTAGGGTCTGCGGTATACTGCACTGATCCGGAATTAAGCAGATCCTACAGGCTGCCGGATTACTGTAGCGTTTTCCAAGCGGAAATATTAGCCGTAACCAAAGCAGTAGAAACCCTGGAAGAGAATAGCTTAAGCTGCAACCGTGTTAACTTTTATATTGACAGTCAAGCAGCAATTAAGGCAATAATCTCGCATAGCACAGCATCTAAATGCGTGTTAGAGTGTAAGCAGTCTCTGGAGAGAATCGGGACAGGGAGAAGCATACATCTATATTGGGTCCCAGGGCATATGGGAATAGATGGGAATGAAAAAGCGGACGAATTAGCTAAAAAGGGCGCATCCCTTGAAGCTTGCTCCGTAGACGTCCCAATTAGATTGGGCGAGATTAAGCGAATGCGAGAGGTGCACATGATCGACCAAGCAGAAAAGGCGTGGGTTCAAGCGCGGGGCTGTAAAGTGTCGAAGATTATGTGTAGGTCTTACAACCTTAGACTAACACAGTTGCTTCTATCATTAAAAAGAGAGGACTGTAGACTCATGACGGGTATTCTGACTGGACACTGCCTTCTGGCGTCACATGCCTTTAAATTAGGCTTGGTCAGTGATAGCAGGTGTAGGAAGTGCGGGTTGGAGGAGGAAACGATCGAGCACGTTCTGTGCTTGTGCCCTGCACTTGCCAGGCTAAGACTCCAGATATTAGGAGTGATACAGCTGTCAGATCTAGAAGCAGCAAGTGGCTTAAGTCCTAGGAAGCTTCTAGTATTTGCCAAGAGGACGGAGTTATTTTATAACATAGGTCCTGGTTTTTGATAGGGTTTTTCAGTTTGGTCGTTAAAACAAACTTCTGGTAACACTACGGACTCAATCAGTCTATGTGAGGTCCTCATGGACCGGCCAGTTCAACCTACCTACCTAACAAGGTAAATTATATATATTTTTTTTTTTAAATTTTTTTTTTTTTTAAATTTGTTCAATGTTTAATACAAATGTGTTTCTAAAAACTTTTATTTTTTATTTTTTAACTAATTTTCTTTCATATCTCAATTCCTACTTAAAGAGGACAAAAAAAAATCCTAAGCAAAAACTTTAGTTTTTGCTCATTGTTTAGCATCCATAAAGGCCGCCCAATTTGTTTCTAAATTTTATACCTACTAATATTTATATAGCCTTTTCGAGATATCGCCATAAAGGTGGACTAGAGGTGACTCTAGAATGTGCTTGTACGATATACATTGGTATCAAATGAAAGGTGATAATGAGTATTTTAAAAGGGAATGGGCCTTAGTTTTATAGGTGAACGCCTTTTCGAGATATCGCCATAAAGGTGGACCAGAGGTGACTCTATAATGTGTTTGTACGATATGGGTATCAAATGAAAGGTGATAATGAGTATTTTCAAAGGGAATGGACCTTATTTCTATAGGTGAACGCCTTTTCGAGATATCGCCATAAAGGTGGACCAGAGGTGACTCTATAATGTGTTTGTACGATATGGGTATCAAATGAAAGGTGATAATGAGTATTTTAAAAGGGCATGGGCCTTAGTTCTATAGGTGAACGCCTTTTCGAGATATCGCCATAAAGGTGGACCAGAGGTGACTCTATAATGTGCTTGTACGATATGGGTATCAAATGAAAGGTATAATGAGTATTTTAAAAGGGCATGGGCCTTAGTTCTATATGTGAACGCCTTTTCGAGATATCGCCATAAAGGTGGACCAGGGGTGACTAGAATGTGTTTGTACGATATGGTTATCAAATGAAAGGTGATAATGAGTATTTTAAAAGGGCATGGGCCTTAGTTCTATAGGTGAACGCCTTTTCGAGATATCGCCATAAAGGTGGACCAGAGGTGACTCTATAATGTGTTTGTACGATATGGGTATCAAATGAAAGGTATAATGAGTATTTTAAAAGGGCATGGGCCTTAGTTCTATATGTGAACGCCTTTTCGAGATATCGCCATAAAGGTGGACCAGGGGTGACTAGAATGTGTTTGTACGATATGGGTATCAAATGAAAGGTGATAATGAGTATTTTAAAGGGGCATGGCCTTAGTTCTATAGGTGAACGCCTTTTCGAGATATCGCCATAAAGGTGGACCAGAGGTGACTCTAGAATGTGCTCAAATGAAAGGTGATAATGAAAGGTGATAATGAGTATTTTAAAAGGGAATGGGCCTTAGTTTTATAGGTGAACGCCTTTTCGAGATATCGCCATAAAGGTGGACCAGAGGTGACTCTATAATGTGTTTGTACGATATGGGTATCAAATGAAAGGTATAATGAGTATTTTAAAAGGGCATGGGCCTTAGCTCTATATGTGAACGCCTTTTCGAGATATCGCCATAAAGGTGGACCAGGGGTGACTAGAATGTGTTTGTACGATATGGGTATCAAATGAAAGGTGATAATGAGTATTTTAAAGGGGCATGGGCCTTAGTTCTATAGGTGAACGCCTTTTCGAGATATCGCCATAAAGGTGGACCAGAGGTGACTCTAGAATGTGCTTGTACGATATACATTGGTATCAAATGAAAGGTGATAATGAGTATTTTAAAAGGGAATGGGCCTTAGTTCTATATGTGAACGCCTTTTCGAGACATCGCCATAAAGGTGGACCAGAGGTGACTCTAGAATGTGTTTGTACGATATGGGTATCAAATGAAAGGTGATAATGAGTATTTTAAAAGGGCATGGGCCTTAGTTCTATAGGTGAACGTCTTTTCGAGATATCGCCATAAAGGTGGACCAGGGGTGACTAGAATGTGTTTGTACGATATGGGTATCAAATGAAAGGTGATAATGAGTATTTTAAAAGGGAATGGGCCGTAGTTCTATAGGTGAACGCCTTTTCGAGATATCGCCATAAAGGTGGACCAGAGGTGGCTCTAGAATGTTTGTACGATATGGGTATCAAAAGAAAGGTGTTACTGAGCATTTTAAGAGGGAGTGGGCATTAGGTCTATAGGTGGACGCCTTTTCGAAATATCGGCATTAGGGTGGACTAGGGGTGACTCTAGAATGTGTTTGTACGATATGGGTATCAAATGAAAGGTGGTAATGAGTATCTTAAAAGGGAGTAATCCTTAGTTCTATAGGTGGAAGCCTTTTCGAGATATCGCCACAAAGGTGGACCAAGGGTGACTCTAGAATGTTTGTACGATATGGGTATCAAAAGAAAGGTGTTACTGAGCATTTTAAGAGGGAGTGGGCATTAGGTCTATAGGTGGACGCCTTTTTGAGATATCGCCATTAGGGTGGACCAGGGGTGACTCTAGAATGTGTTTGTACGATATGGGTACCAAACGAAAGGTGTTACTGAGCATTTTAAGTGGGAGTGGGCATTAGGTCTATAGGTGGACGCCTTTTCGAGATATCGCCATTAGGGTGGCCAGGGGTGACTCTAGAATGTTTGGACGATATGGGTATCAAACGAAAGGTGTTACTGAGCATTTTAAGAGGGAGTGGGCATTAGGTCTATAGGTGGACGCCTTTTCGAAATATCGCCATTAGGGTGGGCCAGGGGTGACTCTAGAATGTGTTTGTACGATATGGGTATCAAATGAAAGGTGGTAATGGGTATCTTAAAAGGGAGTAATCCTTAGTTCTATAGGTGGAAGCCTTTTCGAGATATCGCCATAAAGGTGGACCAAGGGTAACTCTAGAATGTTTGTACGATATGGGTACCAAACGAAAGGTGTTACTGAGCATTTTAAGAGGGAGTGGGCATTAGGTCTATATGTGGACGCCTTTTCGAGATATCGCCATTAGGGTGGGCCAGGGGTGACTCTAGAATGTGTTTGTACGATATGGGTACCAAACGAAAGGTGTTACTGAGCATTTTAAGAGGGAGTGGGCATTAGGTCTATATGTGGACGCCTTTTCGAGATATCGCCATTAGGGTGGGCAGGGGTGACTCTAGAATGTGTTTGTACGATATGAATATCAAATTAAAGGTATTAGTGAGGGTTTTAAAAACGAGTGGCCTTTAGATGTATATGTGAAGGCGTTTTCGCGATATCGACCAAAATGTGGACCAGGTGATCCAGAAAATCATCTGTCTTGTACTGCTAATTTATTTATATATGCAATACCACTAACAGTATTCCTGCCAAGATTCCAAACGCTGTTGATTTCGCCTTGCAGAACTTTTTCATTTTCTTCTACTTAATATGGTAGGTGTCACAACCATTTTACAAAGTTTTTTCCAAAGTAATATTTTGCGTCAATAAACCAATCCAATTACCATGTTTCATCACTTTTTTCGTATTTGGTATAGAATTATGGCATTTTTTTTATTTTTCGTAATTTTCGATATCGATAAAGTGGGCGTGGTTATGGTCGGATTTCGGCCATTTTTTATACCAAGATAAAGTGAGTTCAGATAAGTACGTGGACTAAGTTTAGTAAAGATATATCGGTTTTCGCTCAAGTTATTGTGTTAACGGCCGAGCGGAAGGCCAGACGGACGACTGTGTATAAAAACTGGGCGCGGCTTCCACCGATTTCGCCCATTTTCACAGAAAACAGTTACCGTCATAGAGTCTATGCCCCTATCAAATTTAAGAAGGATTGGTATATTTTTGTTCGACTTATGGCATTAAAACAATTCTAGACAAACTAAATGAAAATGGGCGGAGCCCCGCCCATTTTGAAATTTTCTTTTATTTTTGTATTTTGTTGCATCATATCATTACTGGAGTTGAATTTTGACTTAATTTACTTATATACAGTAAAGAAATTAAATTTTTTGTTAAAATTTGAATTTAAAAAATTTTTTTTTTAAAAGTGGGCGTGTTCTTCATCCTATTTTGCTAATTTTTAGTTAGCACATATATAGTAATGGTAGTAACGTTCCTGCCAAATTTCATTATGATATCTTTAACGGCTGCCAAATTACAGCTTGCAAAACTTTTAAATTACCTTCTTATAAAAGTGGGCGGTGCCACGCCCATTGTCCAAAATCTTACTAATTTTCTATTCTTCGTCATAACGTCAACTCACCTACCAAGTTTCATCGCTTTATCCGGCTTTGGCAATGAATTATCTAATTTTTTCTGTTTTTCGAAATTTTCGATATGGAAAAAATGGGCGTGGTTATAGTCCGATATTGTTCATTTTAAATAGCGATCTGAGATGAGTGCCCAGGAATCTACATACCAAATTTCATCAAGATACCTCAAAATTTACTCAAGTTATCGTGTTAAGGGACAGACAGACGGACGGACGGACATGGCTCAATCAAATTTTTTTTCGATACTGATGATTTTGATATATGGAAGTCTATATCTATCTCGATTCCTTTATACCTGTAATACCAACCGTTATCCAATCAAAGTTAATATACTCTGTGAGCTCTGCTCAACTGAGTATAAAAAGCCTCGGTCACCTGTTCAATCGCTGTTCGATTACTTAAATCTTTTGCTCAATAGTTGCAGTCTTTCAGTGAGTTTTACAGCTCCGGCTCACGCTCAATTCTCACGAGAATGCTCTGGATCATTGAGAGACTTGAGAAACAGATGTCGTGAAATTTTCGCACACGTGAAATGTGATAGGCAGATGTCGCCGCTGTTTTTCATTTAACTCATACGGCGAAAGGCTGAGCAGCGATATCTATTTTTGAATATTTGGCCGCGTTGCCAACCTAAAAAGAAGTAATTAACAAATTATCTGGCTCACAAATTGACCCAGACTTCTATCTGGATTTATCTGGCTCAAATCGTTGTTGTTGCATTTACATGCAAAATTATTTATCTGGCTCAGGATTTTGCCACCGGATGATAGCTAGTGTCTTTCAAAAATTTTTGTAAACGACTGGTATATTGCATTATTTACATATTTTAAAATGTTTGCTTAACTGGTTGCTCACATTTAATCTATTAACTAGATTTTAGAAGTTAATATTAATATGTGGTCTGATTCTCTGTATACACATTTAAAAGAAAAGCTGATTTGAAAAACAAATGAGCAATTCATGGCACTTCAATTTAATAACCGCGAGCAAAAAACAAACCTTTCTTCCATTCTCTGGCCATTCGCGACATCCGTTCTCCCTGTCAGTTATTATTTGACACGTAGGTATGGCAATGGAGGAATAGAAAGATTTTTCACTTGTATGTATTCACAATGCAGGCAATTAAGCAGAAAAAAATTTTTTATTTTTTTTTATTTTAACTTATATTTTATTTGCAATCTATCTTACATGAGACATTCAGCAAATTGGATCTTATAAGATAATGACAGCGGTAGGTTTGCCTTGTACAAATCTACATAGAGAAATATGTATAAAATTTGATATATTTACATACATTCTTAAGTTGAATTAATTTCAAAATTACTTCAAAGTTGCTTAGCTTCATTGTTGAATTCATTTCTTAGTTAAAATAAAAAGAAAAAAAAAGGTTCTTACTTATATTTAACTTAAGTTTTCTAGCTTTTTATTATAGTTATTAAAACTTTTTAGTTTATTTTTGTATATAAGTATATATATATAATATATATATGTATATAAATATATAAACATCTATATATATATATATGTTTATACATTTATATATATATATATCTTTATTCTTAGAGAGATTTCAAATTTAGAAGAATGGCAGGTCTACGATATGGCGGCGCTTTAGCCGTATAGTTTCGTTAGTGGTGTCTAATAAACAAATAGCAGTTGGGTTTATGTGGTTAGATAGGCGTGTAAGATATCTAGCACTGTATTTTGATATTTCACACTTTATGAAAGAAATGCTTAGATCATTGTGAATAGCTTCATTAGTGACAAACCAAGGCGCATTAACCATTGATCGTAATGTTTTAGATTGATACCGTTGCAGGATCTCCACATTGGATTTGCTAGCAGTACCCCAAAGCTGTATGCCGTAGGTCCAAATAGGTTTAAGTATAGCTTTGTAAAGCCGTACTTTGTTTTCTAGACTTAGTTGAGATTTGCGACCCAAGAGCCAGTACATCCGTTTTGTTTTTATTTTTAGCTGTTGTTGCTTAGCCTTAATATGGGGTTTCCAGGTAAGGCGTCGATCAAGATGCATTCCTAAATGTTTGACCTTATCACTAGTAGGAATCTGATTATTGTTTAGAAATACAGCGGGACATGGATTTCTTCTTAATGTAAAAGTGACATGTGTGGATTTTTCTGTGTTAACTTTAATTTTCCATTTTATAAGCCAAGATTCGAAAAGGTCAAGTTGATTTTGAAGAATAGAAGAAGCTTCTACAGGGGACTCACTACAAGCGATAAAAGCGGTATCATCAGCAAAAGTCGCCACTTCTACTTCTTCTGATGTTGGCATATCCGATGTAAATATAGTATATAGGACGGGACCTAAAACACTACCCTGAGGTACACCAGCATAAATTCCGTGAATTTGTGATGTCGCATCCTGGTGACTTACGTAAAAGTGTCTGTAACTTAAATAGGACTTGAGTATTAAGTAGAAATGTGCTGGCAAAAGCTTTTTTATCTTAAAAAGAAGTCCCGGATGCCATACTTTGTCAAAGGCTTGTTGAATATCTAGAAAAGCTGCAGAACAGTATTTTTTCCCCTCAAGTGCATCTGTTATAACATTTGCAATTCTATGGTATTGCTCTGGTGTACCATGCTTCACTCTAAACCCAAACTGATGTTCAGGTATGATGTTGTGATCCTCAATTACTGGCAACATTCTTTGCAAAAATATTCTTTCGAATATTTTCGAAAATGTTGCCAGCAGACTAATAGGACGGTAAGACTTGAGACAGTTTTCGGGTTTATTCGGTTTAGGTACCATGATAACAGCAGCACATTTCCACTGAGTTGGGTAGTGGTTTGTATTAAGAATAGCATTGTAAATAATAGTTAGAAATTCGATAGCTTTCTCAGGAAGAGCCATCACAACTTTGCTATCAATATAGTCGTATCCAGGCGATTTGCCATTACTTAATTTAAACACTTCTGCCGAAACTTCACTATTTAATATCTTACTGATTGGCAAGTCCATTTGACATGGACATTCTAGAAAACTTAGTACCTCTGTAGCGTCGCTGTTGCTATTCAAAGAATTAGGCTGGAATGTTTGATATAGATGTTTAGCAAAAGCCTCTGCTTTGGTTTCATCACTCCTACACCATACACCATCTAAATCCCTTACGGCGGCGTTACGCTTGGTTGGCCGTTTTAAGTACTTTGTAGCTCTCCAGAAACTGTGTTCGTCATTTTTAGTGGGCTCAAGGTTTTTAATGAATGAACTGAAAGACTTATTTTTAAAATCAGATAGCTTTAACTTTAGTTGCTTCGTCGCTCTATTCAGAGCTCTCTTTTCTGCAGGATATCTATTTTCCTGCCAGGCTTTTCTTAATCTTCTCTTGGAAGCAATAAGCTGAAATATTTCAGCTGGGAGTTGAAAGTTATCATTAGACGTAGGTTGATCCTTAGGGCTTTATAGATGTGCAGCCTCATGGATAAGATTTGTAAAAGATTCTATTGCTTCGTCCAGGTCAACGCCTGTTTCCACCGATACATTTAAGTCAATATGTTCAGTAATCCACTGTTGGAAGTATTCGATGTTAGTTTTTGGGGTAAGGATCTTATATTTCTTAGAAATGTTATGAACATTGCCACAAAATCAAGAAGATCCGGGATTTTTCTGGGATCACTTGGCCAGTACGTTGGCGTGCCTGTTGATAAAATGTCATAATTTCTTTTACTGATGCATCTTTGAAGCTCTCTGCCTTTAGGGTTAACGAGCCTAGATCCCCACCATGGGTGCTTAGCATTAAAGTCCCCACCTACAAAGAATTTGGAGCCAAAATTTTTAAAGATGTCATCATACTGATCAGTTTTTATACTGAATCGTGGTGGAAAGTATACTGAGTATATGGGTAAATCGTAAGCATCACATTTAATTTTAACACCGGCCGCTTGTAAATATTCTTCCCTCACTTCTTCCAAAACTTCATATTTGATGGTAGTTCTGATTAAGATAGCAGAGCCGCCATGAGCTCTGTCGTGGGGATGATTGGCGCAAATAAGGTTGTAACCTATAACTTTAAAGTAGAATTTACTAGTGAAATGAGTTTCGGACACTAAGAAAATATCAATATTGTTTGAATTGAGAAACATTTTTACTTCATCTAAATGGCTGTTCAAGCCGTTGGCGTTCCAAATCGCTATTCGCAGGTTTACTTGCATAATTTTTCCAACAACAGGGACATAATTTTAAATAAACTTTGAGTCATTTCAAGTTGTTTAGAAAGTAAGTTTTCAATCTTTTCAAGGAGATTATTATTTTGATTGGAATTATTTTGAACACATTGTGCATAAGACATATTTGGGTTGGAATTAACATTTTCTCTTTGTGTAGAGTTATGCAATTGAGGGAAATGTTGATCTGCATGAGAATAAGTTAAAACATTTCGTCTTTTGTCGGAAAAAGCTGGTTTTTTGGCAAGGCTCTGATACACCTTACATCCCTTATAGTTCGCTGGGTGGTTTTGAAAGCAATTAATGCATTTGGCTGGTGTATCTTTGCTTTTACCACATTCCACTGTTGCGTGATCTAGACCACATTTAACACATCTATACGGTTTTGTGCAATATGATTTAGTATGACCGAACTCTTGGCATCGATGACACTGTACAATATCAGTTACCCTCTTTGGTGGGTCAACCTTTACAATAGCATTACCGAGATATTTTAATTCAAATATATTTTTATTGTTATTGTTTGGTTCTAGGTCAACGAAATGCATACATAAAGGCATGTTTGTGAATCTACTTCGTATGTTACTCACATTTCTTACCTGAAAACCCAACGCTTCTATTTCTTTTTTTATTTCGTCTACTGGAGTAGAGAAGTGTAAATTTTTTAACACAATTATATACGCACGCTCCTGCTTAAGTTGATATGTATGGAAGTTAATTTCTTTTTCTTTAATAGCTTTTATCAAAGTTCTGTATGAATCTATAGACTTCACCATTATTCGAATTTGACCATCTCTCAGAGACTTATAACTAAACTCGGATTTATTTATAACACTTTCAAAATACTTAATCATACCGCTAATGTCTGTAATATTTGGTATAATAATTGGTGGTGGTTTTGGTGTAGTCTCTTCGAAGTTCTGTTGATTTCCATTATTACCATCTGACTCGTCTTGTAAGCCGGCAAACATGTTTGTGCTGCTGGAATTGCTGATTATGTTATTGTTGTTGTTGTTATTTGGAATATTGTTAATATTTTCTGCTAAGTTTTTATTGTTGGCTATCTTAGTTCTCTTATGATCAATAGTGGGAGAGCCTAACTGGCGTCTTTTGTTTGTCACAGTTTGCCATTCCACTTTGCTGTCATTTTCGTTGCTCATATCAAAGTCCACGATAGCAGCATTATCATTAGTTGTGCTCAAAGATGTCATATTGATTGAGTTGCCTTGCAACGCAGCATTGAGGTTTGTTGTTTGTGCTGAGTATTGGTTAATTGGAGACGCAGTTTCATCGGTTGTTGATGTTAACATTGGGCTGCCACAAGGCTCAGTACTTGCTCCGATATTGTTTATAATTTACATCAATGATATAAAAACTTGCTTGAGAAATTTTAAAATAAGTCTTTTTGCGGATGATGCATTAGTTAGCATTAGTGACAAAAATGTAGATTGCGCTGTCATGAAAATACAAGAAGACTTAAATAATTTATTTAAGTGGCTATGCAGTAGAAAGCTAAAACTTAATATTGATAAAACTAAGTATATGATATTTAACAAGAACCATAATAACTTAATCCAGTCTAGTCTGAAAATAAAAACCAATGCAATTGAAAGAGTAGGTCAAATGAAGTACCTAGGTGTAATAATTGATGAGAAACTAAGCTTCACAGAACACATGAATCATTTAGAAAAGAAAATTGCACAGAAAATAGGATTTATGTATCGAACATGTAAGCATATTAGCCAGCATCATTAAATATTTGTATATAGATCAATTGTAGAACCACATTTTATTTACTGCCCATCAATACTACTAGTAACAAATGATACGTTAATTAATAAGCTCCAAATACAGCAAAACAAAGCAATGCGTTTGATACTAAAATGCTCTTATAGAACATCAAAAAGTATTATGCTTCCTATGTTAAATTGGCTTAGTATTAAGCAATTAATCTGTTATTACTCTTTGAAGTTTATACATTACATAACACAGGGAATGTTACCAAATTATCTGAGTGATAGGATACAGTACAATTATGAGATCCATAACTATGGAACTAGGAGTAGCAGAAATTTAAGACTGCCCAAAGTAAGAACCGAGTTCGCAAAAAAGACCTTAGAATACGTAGGCTATAAAATGTATAATGAACTACCAGCAGAGACAAAAGACTGTGAAAACGTTGTTAAGTTTAAAGAAAAACTATTTCTATATTGTAAAAATTTAAATATTTAATACTAGTTAAATAATAAATTTACTCATTTCTTTTTAATGAAATAGTCTTAAGAAAAAATTATGAATTTTGTAAATTGTACTATACAATGAATTAGGCTTTTTTGGCCGTAATAAATAAAATAATAATAATAATAATAATAATTAAAGCATTTAACTCATTGACTATGTCTGCTGATCTCTGCACAGTGTGACCTTGCTCAGAAGGTGAGCGTTGGTCACTCATTTGTTCACGTGTTAATTTTTATTGTGATAGTTTTATTAACAAAACTTTACTTTGGAATAATAACACTCTTGAACTTAAATATGTTAAGCTTTAAATAGATATTGTCTATTGTTTTTATATTGTAATATTTATTTGGTTATTGTTGTAACAATAACTATTTCGAAACACTTAAAGTTTCTGATCCACATGTGCACTTGTTCACTACCTCAACGCGACCATAAGCAGAAAAAATGAATGCGAACATATTTAAGGCATAAAAATATGGAGCATGATGTTCAAAAGGTTCGTGCATAAAAATTCACATCCAGCTACATGGCTGTCCCCCGAACGAAATACATGTAATCAGATCGACCACGTTATGATAAACGGACGGCATACCGCCAGTGTTTAACCGGGGACCTAACATCGACTCGTCGCAGCCAAAATACGTGCCCGCCTCTGAAAGGCAGGAAGAAAAAAGCACAGGCTGTAAGAACGAAAACGGCGATTTTGTAGCCTACGTCCAGAGAGAACTTAGATTACGGAGGGAACACTTCTAAATGGAGACAGCGATTTGCTGCACAGCAATGACGAACCCGATTCCACAATCGATAATGATGGAATTAATGTAACCCACCTGATTATTAGGAAGTCGGAATAGCAAAAATCAGATTAAACACAACAAGGCCACGGGCGCTGATGATTTTCTGCGGGGCTATTCAAATAATGCGACCAGGAATTGGTAAGACGCATGCATCAGCTTTTTGCAAAATGTTACAGGACGAGTGCATGCCTCACGATTAGATTCTAAGTGTTCTTTGCGCAGTCTACAAAAAAAGGGAAGTCCTGAAAACTGCGACAACTAAAGCGGAATCAGCCTTCTTCATATTGTATATAAGGTCCTATCAAGCGTTGTGCGAAAGATTGAAGCCCACCCTGAATCGTCTGATTGGACCTTAACAGTGCGGCTTCAGACCTGGTAAATCTACAATCGACCAGATATTCACAATCCTCCAAATCTTGGAAACACCCGCGAAAAAAGAATTTACACACATCACCTCTTCGTCGATTTTAAAGCCGCCTTCGACAGCACGAAAAGGAGCTGCTTATATGCCGCTATGTCTGAATTTGGTTTTCCCGCAAAATGTATACGGCTGTGCAAAATGACGTTGAGCAACACTATCAGCTCACTCAGAATTGGGAAGGACCTCTCCGAGCCGTTCGAAACTAAACGAGGTTGCAAACGGATTGACCCCCTATCGTGCGATTTCTCTAAGTCGATGCTGGAGAAAATGTTCTGGAACAATATTTTATAAAAGCGTGCTATTACTGACGTATGCTGATGAAGTTGATATCATCGGCCTGAACAACCGCGCCGTAAGTTCTGGTTACTCCAAATAGGTAGGCAGTTAAAAGTAAAGTCCTCTCTCGGCAAACGAAAATCATACTCTCCAAGTCAATTATAGTATTCGTCCTGCGATATGATGTAGAAGCATGGGCCATGACAAAAACAGATGAAGCGGCTCTGGGAGTGTTCGGGAGAAACGTTGTTCGAAAGATTTATGGACTTCTACGCGCTGGCGACGGCGAGTACTGAAAGAGATTTTATGATGAGCTGTACGAGCTTTACGCACACATCAACATAATCCAGCGAATTAAAGCGCAGCGGTTATGCAGGCTAGGCCATGTTATGCGAATGAAAGATGACGCTCCGGCTAAGAAAGTATTTTTATTGCAACTCGCCTATAGAATCAGAGAAAGAGGGCGGCCCCACTGGCGTTCGATAATGGCCTGCATTTTGGGGAGTATGCATCCGCAATTGCACTTAAATATCTAAGCCTAAACAAAATCCTCAAGTCCCTCTCTGGCAGTAGTTGGGGCAAAAACAAAGAAACAGTCATATTTATTTTTGAACTGGCTAGCTGTTTCTGTTAGAAAACTTTACCACGGCAAGTAACAATGCCTCTCGTCTGTCCTGTCCGATCAATAATTACAATTGTACGTACAAGCCGCGCTGGTGGCCTGATTCTCTTGACAACATTAGTGAGTCCAGAAGGCGACTCTTCAATAGAGCCAGGGCTAGGAGCTTTATATGGAGAGTCTAGGAATTTATAAATATGAAGTAAAGATAGCCAAGCGAGTTTAGAAAAATACTTTCAAAAAAATCCTGCCTTATTAGGGCATCTGTGGGTTGATAATGGGGCTGATCGGTGAGTAGCGAGGAATTTCAAAGGCATTATTGAGTAATCATTTCCCCGATTTCCCAGTTGTGCAGGAATCTCCGCCTGCGAAGTCGGTGATTGTTGGCTATGCAGGAATGCCTGCCCCATCCCCTACCAGAAAGTCATATTGCCCTATAAGACTCCGTGCCGGGTTGGCATCATTCTTGCGCACCTTCAAAGTTATTTAGGGATTTACTGCCGCTGGTTAGCCTAAACTAACTGCCTTAGGCTTAGCTATATTCCAAGTCAAGGTGATATTTTAAAGGTTGTCAGAAGTTTTCATGTATCACCTTAGGATTTCAGGCCAATCCGTCTCCGTCCTTTCTTCTTGAAACGTTGGACCTATTATAAAATTAGATCAAAGGAAACAGCTTTCCGTTCGATTGTAAAGCAAATAGAGGGGTATCTAGAATACAACGAGTGTGCTCTGGGTACCTTCCTAGATATTGAAGGTTGGTTTAAAAATGCCTTACCTGGAGCCAACGAAAGTGCTCTGGTTGGTTTAATAGACGAAGGGGTTCTGGTTGAATTCGTTGACAAACTTCTTTTCAGCAGAACTGTTGCATGGAGGGGCCGTAATCAAGAAAAATGTGTGGATTGGCAGGGCACACGGGGGTGTTCTATTTTCTTTGCTTTGGGTTGTGGTAGTCAGCGAGTCTGGCTGTCCTAGTCAAGGTCAAATTTCTGGCATGCTGTGCGATATTCTGCAGGGCTACTTGGACACTGGTTAGGTGGGCTGAATGATGTAGGCTTTCGCCAAAGTAGTACACTGGCATTACGAGGTGGCAGTCGAAACGATTCTGCTCTATGAGGTGCTGGTCTGTTGGAATTCCTTGGACACGCGAACACCACCAAATTATTTGTCAGTACAACGAACGGCAGCGGCGCTCGTAGAACAACACCTACCTATGGGCTTCCTGACTACTGGCACTTCAGCCTTCTTACCAGGTTCGAATTTATCCCTAAGAGGACGGACTATTGTGTGCCAGTAATTGCTCCCTGTGCAACCTTCATCTCAGTTATTCCACCGAGAGAGGAAGGGGACTCATCTGGGGCAGGGGCCAGCTAACTTTTGCAAAAGTCAAATGTAAGCCGCAAGTTTAAGATGGCTGATCACTGCATGGTAGAAAGATCCTTCTGGCCGGAAGTGGTTGCCAGGAGATCTGCCGAAATGATTGGGTTCTCTAAGGCTCATCTATCAATGGTGAATGGGGTTTTTACAGGGCACTGTTCAATGGAAAAGCATGCGGTACGCCTCAGTATACTGGAAACCCCATCCTTCATCTGCTGTATGGAGGATGATGATCTGGAATCATCGGGTCATTTTATGCTTGATTGCCCCTCCAGAACTATATCGAGGCTACGCAATGATTCTCTAATTAGCTATAGCTACGTGACCGTAATTTTATGTAGTCTCACAACGGACCTTTATTATATCAAAGTGAGCTTCCCCTACCAGAGCAGCTACCACTAAGCCTTGCCTAACCAAGGTTAAGCAAAAGAAAGCAAACTATTTGCTAGTTTTAGGCTTAGAGAACAAAACTTTAAGCAATTGGTAATTTTTTTTTTTTATAGGTAAGTCATTACTTATGCCTACAGTGAATGTAAGTCAAGTATTATTATAGCACAGCATGAACAAGAATCAGCATTACTATTAAGGCAGCTCGTTATTCACAGTAAAAATGTTAGTTTTGCAACGGAAGCGGAAGTACTTGGTAACGGCTTAAATGGATGGTATGGGAATGCATGGAAGTGTGAACGTGAAGTAATTACAAATGAATACAAATTGTTTAAACATACATATGTATGTATGTATATAAATATGTACCCGGCTCCCTAAATAAGCTGTAACAAAGCAACACGGTCGCTATGGACAGCCCAGCGGTTAGCGTTGGATCGATATGAGTGCCAGAGGTCATACTTAAGAGAAATTTTATTCAGATAATACAACACAAGTTTGAACTTAAAGGATGGTAAGTAAAATTAGAACAATGAATATAAATGAATAGAAAATTACGCCCTTTTAATTACAGCCACCAAAAAAGAAACTTTCCAAGAAGGAAAAAGCGCGCTTGGAAGCTGAACAGGCGGAATTGCTACGCATCGAAATGGAGAAAGAGAGGTAATTTAATTATTTAATTATAGGAACATTGTTGCAAACAAACGTAAGGCCCAATATCCTCTATGGTATCCAATTAATTTCTATTTTGCTTTAAAAGGCAGCGAAAACTGGAGGAGGAACGCCAACGCCGACAAATTGAACATGAACAAGCCAAAAGGCGACAACAAGTTGAAATCCAAGAGAATAAAAAGCGCCGCGCTCAGTTACGCAATAGCATGACCTTTTTCGCAGAGGTGCGCGATTTGACAGCAAGCATAAGAGCGCTCGAACAAGAGGAACGTGATTGGGAGCGTTTTATGCGTTGCAATGGTTTGCCCAGCGCTAATACCCCAAGCGACTTGCGTCGCTATATACATCAATGGCGTAGCGATATGGAACGGCGTGAACGTGAAGCACGTAATTGGCTATTGGACACTGATGAACGTACACTGCTAACACAAGATCTTGATGCGCCGAATTTATCACGTAAGAGTTTACGTTTGCGTCAGGGTAATGCTGGTGATATGTATGCACGACGTATACGCGAGGTGTTGGGTGTGAGTTGCAAGACAATTTTAGAAATATGGAAATGAAATAAATTAGCGTTTCTTCATCTTCAGGTGCTTTCCGAACTAGATGAGGCTGTTACCGACAAAAAGAAGCCACCTTATATTATAGCTGATCTCATGAGTCTTAAAATGGAAATACGTATGCTTTTGAGTGAACATTTAGATGAGTTTACGTATAAGACGATGTCGCACATCGATCGTGATATGGAGTACGTATTGTGCTTTATATTTTGGTCGTGAATATCGTTGTAATATTTTGATAATTATTTCTTTCAGAAACGATCGCCCAGGAGTTTTCAAACATATTTACGAATCAGAAGTTTTCAAAAGTCACTTTTGGACCTTCTCAAAAGATACACAAATGTGAGTTTAAATCAATCGGGTAGACAACCCAGGTTAGGTTAGGTTGAATTGGACGGTCAATGACTGAATGAGTCCGTAGTGTTACCAGAAGTTTGTTTTAACGACCAAACTGACAAACCCCATCAAAAACCAGGACCTATGTTATAAAATAACTCCGTCCTCTTGCCAATTACTAGAAGCTTTCTAAGACTTAAGCCACTTGCTGCTCCTAGATCTGACATCTGTATCACTCCTAATAACTGGACATTAGCCTGGCAGGCGCAGGGCACGAGCACAAAACGTTCTCGATCGTTTCCTCCTCCAACCCGCACTTCCTACATCTGCTATCACTGACCAAGTTTAATTTAAAGGCATGTGACGCCAAAAGGGAGTGTCCAGTCAGAATACCCGTCATAAGTCTACAGTCCTCTCTTTTTCATGATAGAAACAACTTTGTTAGTCTAAGGTTGTAAGATCTACACATAATGTTTGACACTTTACAGCCCCGGCAGACCATAGTCCTTCCACTACTTTGGAACCATCTGTGCACACATGTATCACCTCGTCCGCCACTTGGGCACACTTGGGTCAACCATCCACTTCTATTGCGCCCTTAAGATCTCCCTCGAATCGCAGATAGGGGATTAGGTAATCTGTTCGTTTTGTGATTGACGACGCTATACTACTGTGTCCGTATGGTCGGCGCTCAAGGTATCCCGAAGCACCGAGCCTGGTTGCAGTTGTTAACGCTATGTTTTTTGCTACCACATGGAATGTGCAAAATGGCATACAGTGCAGCCGTCGGGGATGTTTACAGGGCTCCCGTAATGCTAAGCGTTGATAGTCTGCATGCCCCCTCTAATTTTTTGAGGTAGGTTGTTTTTTGAGTGGGTTTCCACCAAACAAGAACTCCATAGTATAGAATAGGGTTTACAATCGTTGTAAAAATCCAATGAGAAAGAGAGGGCGATAAGCCCACATACACCCCAGCATTCTTTTACATGCACAAAGTGTCGTTGAGGCCTTCTTCACTCTCTCCTCCACATTGAGCTTTCGTGACAGCTTACTGTCTAGGATGATTCCTAGACATTTTGTGCAAGATTTCTCCTGTAGGGTCACCCTCCTAACTTAGGCCTGGTCCACTTTCGGACCTTGTACCTCTTTGTAAACAAGACCATATCCGTCTTCTCCGCGTTGGCTTCCAACCCAATATTAGATGCCCTTGCCACGAAAACTTACCAAACAGCTGACTTTTGTTTACACTGTTTACTTGGAATTAACTGAGACGCGAAGCTTCAGTTAGCAGGGTATAACGAAAATATCGATAACTTATAGATACGTGACTAACTGAAGAAACTCACGGAGATCTTAGCTCCCACTACCGAGGGTCAACAAATTTGTATGAGTTTTAGGAAATAATTGTAAGACTTAACATATGGCAAAGCTCTAAGACTAGTCCATACAGGACCATAGAACAAATAGTTTTTACATGAAAAGCGATTCCACCAAGGCACTGGAGGGATGGCGATCCCATGTCTACGGAAATGATGTCTGTTATCATAACCAGAGAAGCACTTGCAATTAAATTCCACATGCAAGTAATTAATCGTCCTCCTGCTTGGCCACTTTCCGAGATAGAGTCACATAGTGATGCATAGTTGAAAACAGAAAATTTAAATGTCAAACAGCTTTCCGCAAGGGTATTAGGGAAGTTTTTTAACATGTCACAGTGCCAATATCGGTTGAACCTCTCGTGTGTTCCACATGGCATGCGTAAGAATCCTATATACCAAGAAGGAAGGCAATATTGTGCGAATTCACTCTGAGCTTTGGAACAGGTCACATTTTTAGACTATGTTTTTTTTTTTTGGCTGAGGGTAAGGTTGCACACTGAGCCAATTTAGGTTGCAGAAGTGGTAGCAAAAGTCGCCACTGAATCAAAACCCAGAATTAATCTAGTTATATCGAATAAACAATTACAAAA